>NW_028161132.1:0-27582 GCF_964263955.1 Coregonus lavaretus
AAACTATGTTTCATTGGCACTACGTCTCCATGTAATTGCTCCCTGGGATTGAAAGACATCTTTAGCTGGCTGGAGAAGCTTGGCATTCTCTCTCTCTCTCTCTCTCTCTCTCCTCTCTCTCTGATTGAATTATGCATAATACCAGTATTTTCTGTCCAGGTAAGGTTAGAGCCATTAACCTGAGCAGAATGCTGTTGCACAACTCTTCTTTTAATAGACCAGTGGCTAATGTCTCCCAGTCAGTGTGTAGAGGCTTTGGACTGGTTAACATCAAGGTTGGGTTCAATTCCAGTCAATTCAGAAAGTAAACCCAAATCAAAATGTTCCTAACTGAAAAGCATTAAAGAGAATTGGAATGTCAGCCTACATCCTGAATTGACTGGAATTTAAATGGAATTGACCCCAACCCTGGGGTGTAATCATTATTCCAGACAGTTGCAAAACATTCTGTTGTGAAACGAAAACTAACGTTTCTATTGGACAGATTCAGGTAGGTCCCCCCTCCCTGTTTGCTGAACCTGTCTAATAGAAATGCTAGTTTTTGTTGCAAAATGGAACGTTTTGCAACTGTTTGGAGTAATGATTACGCCTCAGGTTAACATAGTAATTTAAGGCCCGATTCTGACCTGAGTTAAGCGCGAGTAAATAGCTTACTATTCACATGCTATTCGTTTTGGGTGTAGATCGAATAAATGAAGGTGTGGTGGAGGTGTCTATAGATATGCCGTATTCTGACCTTGACTTAATTCCCTAATAATTCCACCACCTTTATGCGCGAGGAAACCGTGAATAAGTTCTAGCGAACCTACCGGTTCCAAGTGGGAAAAGCATCTACTTAATTTTTTCTGATAGAAATAACACCTTTCTCCATCCACTGTAATGTACTTGATAAGAGCTATTGATAAGAGCTAGTTAAATGAGTAATCTGTTTGGATAAGGGAATTGTAAATATAAGTGACACTTGTTTTAGATATATTTTACCTTATAATCGCTGGAGACAAATGTGAAACCAGTCATATGGCAGCAAACTGAAGCATATCAACATATAAACTTCCCCACAGTAAAGTTGATTAATTCTGTGCCATTATGCAGAATCATATTAAAATTAAAATTTGCTTATTAAAAGGAATTTAAAATTATTTATACTTTTACTTTTGATACTTAAGTATATTTTAGAAATTACATTTACTTTTGATACTTAAGTATATTTCAAACCAAATACTTTTAGACTTTTACTCAAGTAGGATTTTACAGGGTGACTTACTTTTACTTGAGTCATTTTCTATTAAGGTATCTTTACACAGTACAAATATGATAAAAATAGGAAAATAGGAAATATTTTATGATATTTCCTATTCAACAAAACTGTATTAATAATGCTTGAAATTACTTATATGGTTTCTAAATATAAAATTACATTTATTCATCCCGTGCAAGGTAACCACGCCTGCAAAGCCAGTTACATACCTGTTTTGCTAGCACAGACTGGAATATGTTCCGTGATTCATCCAATGGCATTGAGGAGTATACCACCTCAGTCACCAGCTTCATCAATAAGTGCATCGACGACGTCGTCCCCACAGTGACCGTACGTACATATCCCAACCAGAAGCCATGGATTACAGGCAACATCCGCACCGAGCTAAAGACTAGAGCTGCCACTTTCAAGGAGCGGGACACTAATCCCGCTATGCCCTCAGACGAACCATCAAACAGGCAAAGCGTCAATACAGGACTAAGATTGAATCCTACTACACCGGCTCTGACGCTTGTCGGATGTGGCAGGGCTTGTAAACTATTACGGACTACAAAGGGAAACCTAGCCGCGAGCTGCCCAGTGACGCGAGCCTACCAGACAGGCTAAATGCCTTTTATGCTCGCTTCGAGGCAAGCAACAATGAAGCATGCATGAGAGCCCCAGCTGTTCCGGACAACTGTGCGATCACGCTTTCTGTAGCCGATGTGAGCAAGACCTTTAAGCAGGTCAACATTCACAAGGCCGCGGGGCCAGACGGATTACCAGGGCGTGTACTCAGAGCATGCGCGGACCAAGAGGTAAGTGTCTTCACTGACATTTTTAACCTCTCCCTGACCGAGTCTGTAATACCTACATGTTTCAAGCAGACCACCATAGTCCCTGTGCCCAAGAATGCGAAGGTAACCTGCCTAAATGACTACCGCCCCATAGCACTCACGTCGGTAGCCATGAAGTGCTATGAAAGGCTGGTCATGGGTCACATCAATACCATCATCCCGGAAACCCTAGACTCACTCGAATTCGCATACCATCCCAACAGATCCACAATCGCACTCCACACTGCCCTTTCCCACCTGGACAAAAGGAACACCTATGTGAGAAAGCTGTTTATTGACTACAGCTCAGCGTTCAACACCATAGTGACTAAACATCTCCCTCTGCAACTGGATCCTGGACTTCCTGATGGGCCATCCCCAGGTGGTAAGGGCAGGCAACAACACATCTGCCACGCTGATCCTCAACACCGGGGCCTCTCAGGGGTGCATACTTAGTCCCCTCCTGTACTCCCTGTTCACCCACGACTGCATGGCCAAGCACGACTCCAACACCATCATTAAGTTTGCTGACGACACAACAGTGGTAGGCCTGATCACCGACAACGATGAGACAGCCTATAGGGAGGAGGTCAGAGACCTGGCAGTGTTGTGCCAGGACAACAACCTCTCCCTCAATGTGAGCAAGACAAAGGAGATGATCGTGGACTACAGGAAAAGGAGGGCTGAACAGGGGCTGTAGTGGAGTGGGTCGAGAGTTTCAAGTTCCTTGGTGTCCACATCACCAAGACACTATCATGGTCCAAACACACCAAGATAGTCATGAAGAGGGCACGACAACACCTTTTCCCCCTCAGGAGACTGAAAAGATTTGGCATGAGTCCCCAGATCCTCAAAAAGTTATACAGCTGCACCATCGAGAGCATCCTGACCGGTTGCATAACCGCCTGGTATGGCAACTGCTTGGCATCCGACCGTAAGGCGCTACAAAGGGTAGTGCGTACGGCCCAATACATCACTGGGGCCAAGCTTCCAGGACCTAAATACTAGGCGGTGTCAGAGGAAGGCCCAAAATTTTTTTTAAAGATTCCAGTCACCCAAGTCATAGACTGTTCTCTCTGCTACCGCAGAAAATTCTATTTTTTGTTGTTGGGAAGGGCCCGTTAGGAAGGGCCCGTAAGCATTTCACTGTTAGTCAACACAAGTTGTTTACCAAGCATGTGACAAATACGATTTGATTTGAGAAAAAAAAGATGCATAGTTTCTCTGCACTTCTCTGTCACACTGTCTCTCTGTCCTGGTCCCCTGCCTCTAGATAACCATCTCTCTAACAACATCCCTGTTTCCTCTTTCTCTCTGTCCCTCTTTTATCGCTCTGTCTTCCCGGTGTTGCCCTGTTGCTGGCTAGCTGTTGGTATTCTCTCCACCACAGTAAAGAGTATAATGTTATGTTGCCGATTTAATGCTAGGCTGGATCAAGCTGGAACTAGCCGGGTGACACGGGAGGGCCACACGGCCCCAGAGTCCTTTGTTATTGGCTAAGCATGACATCATCCCCCTTTGTGTGGCCACTGGCAGGCCGCGAGCTGGGCACGTGCAGAGCGGCTGTGCAGTATTAATACAGGCTCCCGCCCAACCCGCCACAAACACACCCCCACACACACACTGCCTCCCACAGGGCTTTCAGCATCACCAGGGGCCGACTCAGCGAGCCTGTCTCACAGTCAGCCGAGGAAGCAAAGGACACCATTGTGGGTCCTTGTGGGAGTGAATGTAGGAAGCTGAATAGAGAGGGGGTATTCATGGGTGGGCTACCTCCTGCCTGCATCCCATTGAGTCATAATGGCAGGCGTCCCCCAAGGCTCTATG
Organism: Coregonus lavaretus; assembly: GCF_964263955.1. Classification (NCBI taxonomy): domain Eukaryota; kingdom Metazoa; phylum Chordata; class Actinopteri; order Salmoniformes; family Salmonidae; genus Coregonus; species Coregonus lavaretus. The sequence continues at coordinate 3,901 of NW_028161132.1, forward strand.
CTCGGCCCTTTCACATTTTATCATCACAGGATTAGGTTGAGTGAACTAAGTGTATGGACTGGAATCAAAATGGCGTCCTCCCTCCCTACATAACCACCATGTAATTCACTGTACAGACTCTACTAGGCTTAAACTAGGTCAGTTATATACAGTAGGCTGTGTGTGTGAGCATGTTTGTGTGTAGTGTGTGAGTGGACCTCAACCTCTGCAGCAGCATGGCTCCATAGTCAGTGACTGTGGGATGGTCAGGCCGGGTGGTTTCTTGGCTTAAGCAAAGCTAATCCTTCCACGCTGCTCCATGTTGCTGGATGTGGTTGGCTAGCTCCAGTCAGGGCCAGGGCCAGGACAAGGCCTGACAGATGACCCAGAGGTTGGCTAGCTCCAGTCAGGGCCAGGGAAAGGGCAAAGCCTGACAGATGGCTCAGAGGTTGGCTAGCTCCATTCAGGGCCAGGGCAAGGCCTGACAGATGGCCCAGGGGTTGGTTAGCTCCAGTCAGGGCCATGGAAAGGCCTGACAGATGGCCCAGGGATTGATTAGTTCCAGTCAGGGCCAGGGCAAGGCCTGACAGATGGCCCAGAGGTTGGCTAACTCCAGTCAGGGCCAGGGCAAGGCCTGACAGATGGCCCAGAGGTTGGCTAACTCCAGTCAGGGCCAGTGCAAGGCCTGACAGATTGTCCAGAGGTTGGCTAGTTCCAGTCACGGCCAGGGAGACTCTTAAGACCGGCATTTAGGGAGGCCACCAGGCTCTGTTCTGTACTGCACTGTATACTGACTGACACAGTATAGTTCACCAAATTCAAATGAGAGTCACAAACACACTCTCTCTCTCACACAAACTCTTCTTCTGTCTTCTCTCCCTCTCCAGTTTTATTTCTACCACAAATGATTTTAACACGTTTAACCTTAACTGATGTTCAAGTGTCACTGGTTAGTCTTTGATATACTAATTGGTCCTTTTGTCGGAAGACTGGGTTCCGGCAGCACGTGTCCTGTAAGCCGTTTACTAAATAAGTATGTCCTTCACTCTGACTGAAGGTCCACCATGTGCCAGCTACCGGTGTCCATCTGCTAAGGATCCTGGGTAATGACTTAATGAAGTGCAATGCCTCATGGGATTGCACCACCACAGACACGACACCTAGAAAAGACGGATACGTTGTCTCCTTACCATATGACAAATCTCTTACATAATTTGTCTTGAATATGGATAAGACATTAAAAAATGATAATTTTACAGTATTTGTATGATGAGCAATGAGCACCATATCATGAACCATAGATTTGTGTTATGTGCATCGCTAGTAGTGACTGAAATGGACTAGCAGTTTACGGTATCATCCTTATTTTAACCTAGGACTGCAGTATACAGTTGGATGCACAAGTGTAATATCCTGACCCGTTGACATATTATTTCCAGGTAATGGTGCTGACGGTGTTAGCATATGCGAGTAAATGTCATACTTATTTTCATCCAGGACAATACGGTAGTGTAGACATTGATTTTAGGCCCATATCCTGTTCTAGCCAGGTGTACAGTAACATGGCTATTGCACCACTCAGGATAGATTTTTGGGTGATTTCCTGGGGCAGACATTTTTAGCAACACTCACATTTTAGCCCTGACCGTGACAATACTGTGGGAGAGGCTATACAGACGCCTGGTGCCCTTAATCGATGACGTATGTCGGGCAACGAGAGTTGAGACACACAACAACATGGAGGGAGGGAGACGAAAGCCCTGGTTAAGACACACAACAACATGGAGGGGGGAGACTAAAGCCCTGGTTAAGACACACAACAACATGGAGGGAGGGAGACTAAAGCCCTGGTTAAGACACACAACAACATGGAGGGAGGGAGACTAAAGCCCTGGTTAAGACACACAACAACATGGAGGGAGGGAGACTAAAGCCCTGGTTAAGACACACAACAACATGGAGGGGGGAGACTAAAGCCCTGGTTAAGACACACAACAACATGGAGGGAGGGAGACTAAAGCCCTGGTTAAGACACACAACAACATGGAGGGAGGGAGACTAAAGCCCTGGTTAAGACACACAACAACATGGAGGGGGGAGACTAAAGCCCTGGTTAAGACACACAACAACATGGAGGGAGGGAGACTAAAGCCCTGGTTAAGACACACAACAACATGGAGGGGGGAGACTAAAGCCCTGGTTAAGACACACAACAACATGGAGGGGGGAGACTAAAGCCCTGGTTAAGACACACAACAACATGGAGGGGGGAGACTAAAGCCCTGGTTAAGACACACAACAACATGGAGGGGGGAGACTAAAGCCCTGGTTAAGACACACAACAACATGGAGGGAGGGAGACTAAAGCCCTGGTTAAGACACACAACAACATGGAGGGAGGGAGACGAAAGCCCTGGTTAAGACACACAACAACATGGAGGGAGGGAGACTAAAGCCCTGGTTAAGTCACACAACAACATGGAGGGAGGGAGACTAAAGCCCTGGTTAAGACACACAACAACATGGAGGGAGGGAGACTAAAGCCCTGGTTAAGACACACAACAACATGGAGGGAGGGAGACTAAAGCCCTGGTTAAGACACACAACAACATGGAGGGAGGGAGACTAAAGCCCTGGTTAAGACACACAACAACATGGAGGGAGGGAGACGAAAGCCCTGGTTAAGACACACAACAACATGGAGGGAGGGAGACGAAAGCCCTGGTTAAGACACACAACAACATGGAGGGAGGGAGACGAAAGCCCTGGTTAAGACACACAACAACATGGAGGGAGGGAGACTAAAGCCCTGGTTAAGACACACAACAACATGGAGGGGGGAGACTAAAGCCCTGGTTAAGACACACAACAACATGGAGGGAGGGAGACTAAAGCCCTGGTTAAGACACACAACAACATGGAGGGAGGGAGACTAAAGCCCTGGTTAAGACACACAACAACATGGAGGGAGGGAGACTAAAGCCCTGATTAAGACACACAACAACATGGAGGGAGGGAGACTAAAGCCCTGGTTAAGACACACAACAACATGGAGGGAGGGAGACTAAAGCCCTGGTTAAGACACACAACAACATGGAGGGAGGGAGACTAAAGCCCTGGTTAAGACACACAACAACATGGAGGGAGGGAGACTAAAGCCCTGGTTAAGACACACAACAACATGGAGGGAGGGAGACTAAAGCCCTGGTTAAGACACACAACAACATGGAGGGAGGGAGACTAAAGCCCTGGTTAAGACACACAACAACATGGAGGGAGGGAGACTAAAGCCCTGGTTAAGACACACAACAACATGGAGGGAGGGAGACTAAAGCCCTGGTTAAGACACACAACAACATGGAGGGAGGGAGACTAAAGCCCTGGTTAAGACACACAACAACATGGAGGGAGGGAGACTAAAGCCCTGGTTAAGACACACAACAACATGGAGGGAGGGAGACTAAAGCCCTGGTTAAGACACACAACAACATGGAGGGAGGGAGACTAAAGCCCTGGTTAAGACACACAACAACATGGAGGGAGGGAGACTAAAGCCCTGGTTAAGACACACAACAACATGGAGGGAGGGAGACTAAAGCCCTGGTTAAGACACACAACAACATGGAGGGAGGGAGACTAAAGCCCTGGTTAAGACACACAACAACATGGAGGGAGGGAGACTAAAGCCCTGGTTAAGACACACAACAACATGGAGGGAGGGAGACTAAAGCCCTGGTTAAGACACACAACAACATGGAGGGAGGGAGACTAAAGCCCTGGTTAAGACACACAACAACATGGAGGGAGGGAGACTAAAGCCCTGGTTAAGACACACAACAACATGGAGGGAGGGAGACTAAAGCCCTGGTTAAGACACACAACAACATGGAGGGAGGGAGACTAAAGCCCTGGTTAAGACACACAACAACATGGAGGGAGGGAGACTAAAGCCCTGGTTAAGACACACAACAACATGGAGGGAGGGAGACTAAAGCCCTGGTTAAGACACACAACAACATGGAGGGAGGGAGATATAGTGTAAGTGTGTGCGCGGAGTAAGGGTACGTGAGGAGTTAGGGTGCGTGAGATTTGGATCAAGGGATCCAGAGGCAGGGTGTTTGTGGGTGAGGGGCAGTGGGAAAGTCCCTCCATGTGTGGTGAACGGTTCATCATCGGTCATTTTAGTGATTTGGTCACAGGATCCATTACTCCCCCGCTAGCACTTTATAATAGCTCCACGTAATAAAGCATTTATAATGGGTTAGTAAATAGTTTATTCATCATTTATTAATGATTACTCCATTCATAAGATGTTTAATATAGGTCCTTAGAAACCATTTACTAATCAGTTAAGTCTTTTTACGTGTTATCATCTAAAGTGTGGGGTATTTGTACTTTATAAATAATTTATAAATGTTTAGAGTGACCAGTGTAATTTCTCACAAAAAGATGGACAGATGGACATTCCAGCAGTACCTGATGCTCCTTAAGGTCTCAAAATTACGTAGATCCTATCAATGGTTAAACAATAAGCACACAAACAGAGGATGTTCAAGAAAATATATTAAACATTTTATTTCAAAACAGTCACACTGTTGTGTGATGTGTAACTTCAAACACACTCTATGCTGAGTAAAGTAACATAAGTATCACGTTTCAGGAGAAGACCCAGATGCAGACCGTGTCGGAGTAACAACATTTTATTACAAAACCAGGGGGCAGGCAAATGACAGGTCAAGGGCAGGCAGAGGTCAGTAATCCAGGGTGGTGTGACAAGGTACAGAACGGCAGGCAGGTTTAGGGTCAAGGCAGGCAGAGGTCAATAATCCAGGGTGGTGTGACAAGGTACAGAACGGCAGGCAGGCTTAGGGTCAGGGCAGGCAGAATGGTCAAAACCAGGAACTTGAGAAAGACAGGAGCAAGGGGAAAACCGCTGATAGGCTTGACGAAACAAAACAAACTGGCAACAGTCTAACGGAGAACACAGGTATAAATACACTGGGGATAATGGGGAAGATGGGTGACACCTGGAGGGGGGTGGATACAATCACAAAGACAGGTGAAACAGATCAGGGTGTGACACGTAAGCATTTTTTGGCAGTGACTTTTCTACCAAAACCAAAGTGTGGATTACAGTCACACCTTAGAGCAGTATAATATCAGTTAACCCAGAAATAAAATATTGTGCAATTTGGTCAGCTGCATGATTAAGTTCTGGGTCCATACGTGTTAGAAATTGGGAGTTACGGTTTGCGAAGACTCCACCCAAAAGGAAACGCTCAGCCAAAAGGCACCTACCCCCACCTCAATTTACATTTACATTTTAGTCATTTAGCAGACGCTCTTATCCAGAGTGACTTACAGTTAGTGAGTGCATACATTATTCCATTTTTATATACTGGCCCCCTGTGGGAATCGAACCCACAACCCTGGCGTTGCAAACGCCATGCTCCACCAACCGATCACACATCAGTAGTAATGAAGGAGTAAAAATCCTCTATCCGGTCCGGTCCGGCCAGCTGTTGTGTGTAGGCTGCATCTCCCTGTTTTATGGTTAGTTTGCTGTAGCGATGTTGACAACATTAGCCAAACATTCACATTACAACTCTTCCTCAAGTCCTTGCAACAGTTGTTTCACAACAGTTTTTGTTAATAAAATGTTCAATATATTTCCTTTAACATCCTGTGTTGTGTGCTTATTATTTGACCATTGATATGTTCTAGGCTATTTTGAGTCCTTAAGGAGCATCGGGTACTGCTGGAATGTCCATCTTTTTGTGAGAAATTACACTAGTCACTCAAAACATTTATAAAGTATTTATCAAGTATAAATAGCCCACACTTCAGATGAGGCCACACAAAAATTCTTAACTAATGTTTAGTAAATAGTCTATAAGGACCTATATTAACTATCTTATCAATGATCTTAAGAATCATTATTAAATACCTTAAAAGTTGTTTATAAACAGTTGTGGCAAACCTTTGGCCAATTTGCTGCAAATGTGCGGTAAGCTCATATTTTCACATGCAAATTAGTTTTGTGGCAAACTGTTCAGTAAATTTGCAGCAACTTCTGAACTTCTGGCAAACAATTCTGGGAAACTTGTGGCGAACATTCTGTTTGCTGAAAACTCAGTATGAATATGCAAATTAGATCAGGTTTTTGGTTACTGTGTGTTAAACAACATTGAAATGTATCTACATAAACCAAATCACATAACTTTAAATGAACTTACTTCACAGAGAAAAATGAAACAACATGTATTCAATGTCTTTAACAGATAAAAATAAATCCAATACAACTTGAAATCATCAGCATGGTAATGAAGAAAATAGCAAAGACTGGATATTTCCCAGATAAATTGTTTAATCTTTTTATGTAGCTACAACATTTACATGAGAGAAATGTGAACACTATGGGGATGTTGACCTTAGGATGTTTAAAGGGACAACTACATAATTATTTATATGAGTCAAGTGATAACTGAGCAATAGATTAACCAATGGAAGTTTGAAAGATAATTAACAGCATTTTAATAATTAAAACAAAAACGAAATCAAACCCAGTTCAGAACTATTGCCTTTTTTTGTGAACTTTGGAGATGGCAGCCCTGTGGAAGTCCTTCATCCAAGGCTTGTTGAATACATGCACTGAAACAATCAGAAAACAAAACAAAATTAGGATACTGAAAACAATTTATATTTTGGCATCTTAAAAAGGTAGAAATTGAGTTATGCCAGGGTTGTGGGTTCGTTTCCCACGGGGGACCAGTATGAAGAAAAAAAAAAAATTATGCACTCACTAACTGTAAGTCGCTCTGGATAAGAGCGTCTGCTAAATGACTTAAATGTAATGCCTAATATGGCAATTCATATTATTTTTCCAAAATGAATTATTGTTACTCAAAAACATGCTTGGTTAAAAATAACCCAATTTCGTCAACCCAGCGCTGGGTCAATATTGGGAAAAAACAGCATTGGGTTAATTCAACACAGCGGGTTTGGGTTGTGCATTGAACCCATCGCCTTGGGTTGTGTGCTTGACCCAACTGCTGGGTAAATTAGACTATATTGCAGGGTTAAAACAACCCAGTGTGTTGGGTTGTGACATAAACCCAGCACATTGAGTTGGGGGATTGAACCAGGAGCTGGGTAATTCATATAAACCTTGGGTTATTTTCAGTGTCATCCTAATTTAAATGTTGCTTGCATAATATAGCCTTCTCTACCATCCCACCCCCTCCCTTTCCTACACACACAATCAAGATACAATGTTGAATTTCAAATAATTAATTTATATTGCCTGCATTTCAGAACATACATCACGTCAGAGAATGTACAAGAATATATAAAACATGTAAACAGCCCATTGAAACAAAGACCTATTATCTAAATGTGTATTATTTCACAAGATAAGATGTCATAAGATATGATTTATTATTAGAATGTATTTATATTATTTCATGAACCAAACAGTCCAAACATCAGACTAAAGCTTCAGTTGAAATTGATGTGCACACTCAGAAAAACAAGCATGCGTGCGTGTGACATTGTCTGTCTTAAGTGGTATTAACACAGATCTGTCAGAGCTAATCAATAGATATTCACATTCACAGACACACTGCGGCTATCTTAGGTGACAGCACACACCCTGCTGTTTTGCCATACAATAATGGTCTACATTTGGGTCGAGTTAAAACATTCTTAGTGTAAAATATTACATTTGAAGGTCACTCTACTAATGACATGGACTAATGACTCATTACTTAATAACTGTATTTTATTCATAAAGCACTTTTCACAATCCCCAAAATGTAACATTTGTATTTGAAAATAAATTGTTGTGATCGAATGAAGGTGTACCAGAACATGCTTCAGTAGTTGAACTAAAGGCAAACAAGCCACAAACGGTACTGTAGGCAAAAAGCAGGCACAAATGCATTAAAAAACCAACTAAAAGTCAATTTAACAGAGCTATAAATAGTGCCTTAAGAGCATATTAGCATTGGAATGAGACACTCATGACTCATCCATCCATTGATCTATTAATTCACAGGAACACTTCCTCTTGTCACTTCTCACACTACATACAAGAGCAGATACTTATCCACTATTGTTCAGTGGAAAAAAATACATGCTCGCAACAGTCTTACTGCAGGGGATTCTGTTCCTGGCAGTTGATAAACTGTGGTCTGTAGGAATTTCCATGCTGGGGCACAGTGGGAAAGTTGATATCAAACGCATAATAGGACTTGAATCACACATCCAGTGCCCCAAACAGTGTACCTTGCTCCAATGATGGTCCACTAATGACTGTAAACACCTGTGAGCAGTCCCCAAGAGCCAACACAATCGGAACACAAATGGGTAGTGTCTGGTCACCTCAGCCTGGTGCAGGTACTCAACCATGTTGGTCCCAACCTTCAGAGAAATCATTTGATTTTAGATTATGAGGACTTGTGCAGAGCATGGAGGCACACTGACAATGCCATCATACCATTTATTTAGTATATTTTATAGCCATTTACATGAATCAACACCCAATCCCTGTTTGATGCCTACATCTTCCATTAATTAGGGGCTGGGGCTCATAGGTTCATTTACACAACACTAACCACTTTTCCAGCCAACCATTTAATGCGGATGAATTACCTGACTTAAGAAAAAAGTAACGACTGGGCTGATGGAAACATGAAATGACGGTACAATTTTATAAATGCCTACAGATAATTTGTTCGTTCGACATGGTGGGATCTTTTTGTGGCGTTAAAATTAATTATGCTAGAAATGGCAGTGTAAACTCTTTTATGCGCAAATATTGATATATAACCATAATCTCGAACCTGGTTTGCCAGCCAGATTTTGTTCAGCCACTTGGTTGTCTGGGCTTCCCTCTCACATTTGACTCTGTTGTGAGCACAAAGTATTCAAAATACACAACAAATCTTTCAACATGTACCTGGCAAGACCCAGCTACTGCTCAAGCTTGGTGTGTCCACAGTCCTATGTATTCATGTGTGTGTCCCGAGGACCTCCCCTTGTGTATAAAAAAGGTGATGTTTACAGAATACTCACTGCGTGTAAGGCTTTTATGTTCTTTAACTTCAGGCTATAGTCGAGTCGTCCAAAAGCAAGAGCATTTCCTGGTCCATCTCTTATGCTGTCCCCACTCTCAAAAAGGAATTTCTCAGTTGTACTTACCCTCAAACTTTGGAATCAAAGAGGCCAGGTTCCACTCATTCAGCTTATCTTTACAAAGCTGTCCAGTCATTGGCCTTGACCTCTGCATTTAAGTACAGAAATAAAGAAATGTTAGAAACATATCTGGCTAGCTAAACTAACTTGGCTACATCAAATTTAAGGTAAACTCTAACGTTAGCTAGCTAACAGAACTTCACAAGTCTGACTAAAGCTGCCACTGTCAGAAACCATTGAAAACCAGTACACAGTAATGTTAGCTAACTCAATAATGCAAGCATAAAATAAGCCTGGCAAATAGCGCAGTTAAAATTAACCCAGATGGAGAATAAGTACAATCTAGCTATTGTAACATAGCTAGCCAGCTAACTTGGCTAACGTTAGCTAACGTGTGAAACCGTGTCCGAGACCAGAAGAAGTGTCAGACTAAGTTAGCTGAAGTAGCTAGCTAGCTAAATTTAGCTAACTACCGTTACAGACACTGACATAGTTAGCCAAACGTAGACAAAAAACATACATTTAGTTATATTCCACTTCAGTAAGCCAACGTCGCGAGGCAAACGTTAGCTAGCTAGCTAATGTTACCACAGCCAGAGATATTAGCACAGAAAATGGATAGCTAGCTAACGCTCAAGCTAACGTTAGCTAACTACCTAATTATGATAGGACAACCTATTTAACCTCAATGACCATCAAACTCATAATTCGTAATGTTTCTTACTTACCATTTCATGGTTTTCAATCAGTCTGTCTAAATAATGTTCGCCGTTTTCGACTCGTCAGTCACTCAGTCGAACTAGAATACTTGCAAGTATTCTGGTGGACTTAATGCGCTGGTGTCGGGAGAATTAACCCACTGGCTGGGTCAAATATCCATAGCCCAACCTTAATAACCCAGCACCAACAACTTTCTGTATTTAGAGAAAAGAACCCAACTATTGACCCGATGCCTGCAACCCAGCAACTGGGTCATCTAAACAACCCAACATTTTTTTTAGAGTGTATCTTACATCTTAAAGACATGCATGCAAGAAGCCTTGACCTGTCTGGTGCACATATATTTCTCTGTCCTCAGTTTGATTGAAGGCCTCAATCTGTATTTCTGTCTTCTAACTGATGGCTTCTAGAAAGAGAGAACGAACAACACATGATCAAGATGAGCTACCTACTAGTTTAAAACAATTAAATATCTAATTGTTACAAATAATGAATGTATGGGCTACATTTATGAGAATAATACATGCATTTACTAACCTTATTAATCTTGAAGACGATACACTGATTTATCGCTCAAAAAATGTATTATGAGTGAGTGCACCGCAAACATATTTCCAGGGTGTTGATGCATCCTCCTCACAATACAGCCTCTTCCAACACCACACGTAGGGAAAGGGTATCCATCTGCAAAAGGGACGTTTTGCTTTGATGTAAAAATCAAATAATATTGTTGCTAGCTAGCTAGCTAGCTTAGCTAACATCCTACTGAACCGTAACCCTAGCATATTGACATGTATATTGGTATTAAACGACAACAACGTATTCACCTAAAAATATAAGTGCTTAGGCAAATCATTCGTTTTCACCTATCACATGAATTGTGAAAAAAAGTATAGCTAACGTTAGCTAGCTAAACTGCGCTGACAGATTAAAACTGGTATCTACAAAATGTGTTTCACCTTATCCCATAAAACATGACATTGCTAACTAGGCATCATTTTGCTAATAAAATATTAAAGTTTATTAGGAAGTTGAATTAATAAGTTGGACAATCACTGGACAACTTTGGTAGGCACTGTAGCTAGCTAGATAGCTTGGTTTCCATTTCCAACAGATGTTTCTGATCCCCTTGATTGGTCATCAATGGTTACTGGTCTTGGAACTCATGTGTTCATCAGAAACGGCTTCTGGTAACTTTTTGCCATTAGTGGCAATAAATATTATTGTTGCCAAAGGTTTGCTGCAGATTCAAAACTAGTGGCAAATGTTTGCAAACTTCTGGCAAAATTTTGTGGCACACTATTTAGTTTGCAGCAAATTTGCCACAAACTAACGCGATGTTTGCATCAACAAATTCATTTTTGTAAGGGAATTTGTGAATAACGAGGTTTAAAAAATGTACAAATGTGGGAGTAATGATTAATAAATGATGAATAAGCTATTTACTAATCCATTATAAATGCTTTATTATGTGAAGTTATTATAAAGTGCTACCACACCCTTTCACAGCAAATTATAGAGGGGACCTTTGCCCCAACACATCTGAAGACACACACACATACACACAGAGACACATAGCAGTGCCAGCTGCCAGTGCCAGTCAATGACATCATATGGGTCATTCTACAGATTCGGTGCCTTTTGTGATTGAGGAGGATGAAACAATGAACATTAAAATCTTAAGCTTTTTTTTATTTGATGTGACAAAGTAATGTGTGTACTTGATAGAAAATACCTTTTCCCATCTCAATGTAGAGTATTAAGTTATTATTCTGTATTATTTTCTCAAACAAGTCCCAATTTAATTCAACCCCGTCACAGTCATTTTGTTATTCAACTATTCATTTTTCCAATAAGCTTGAGATCAGCTTCTGGCATAATCTCACAGTTTAGATGTCCCTTGTAAATAATGGCATATTGTAATTAAAGAGAAAATCAAGAAAAACTGACCAGCACCATCCTTTCCAGTTTACGATGAAGAAATGTCTAATCTAACTCCACATTTTCGCAAGAAATGTGCAAGAATGCTGCGTAATTCCTGACAAAATTGAAATAGCCTTATTTACCCTGATTTAATACACACAATAAAAACACTATTGATGTTATATTTTGTGTATTTAATACAAAAATGTAAAAAAAATAATCTCGTAACAGGGATGAATGCACCGCAACAGGGTTGAAAATCATGTAACAGGGTTGAGTGAAAAGCATCACGTGTCATATGTTTTATCTTTTGAGATCACTAACATGTTGCCATTTTTAAAACATTTTTAAACCTACTGTCAACATAGCTTTTAAAATCTAAAGAATCTAGATGAAAGCTAGACAGAGTAAAACACATTAATGAACTAATAACAGTAACAACATTTCATTGATTTCATAAAAATATCCATCTGATAATGGCAGGAGTCTTTTTGAACATTGAGCAAACATCTTAACATTGATAACCTATATAGGTCACATGTTGCCATTTTTTAACATTTTAAACTACTGTCAACATAGCTTTTAAAGTTTAAACAATCAAGATGAAATCTAGACAGATTAAAACACATTAATAAACTAACAACAGTTACAACATTTCATTGATTTCATAGAAATATCCAGAGTAATGGCAGGAATGTCTGTGTTGTTTGAATGTTTGAACATTAAGCAAACATCTTAACATTAATAACCTATAGGTAAGCCTACAGTTTGTTCACCATTTTTACTGAGAGAGCCTAGCCCACACTTCCTTCTGTATTTCCATGTGCCTAGAAGTCACCGGTTTAGGGGGATCAATGTGTTCCAAGATGTTCTCAAATGGATACCACAGGATATAATCAAGAAGTGGCCAGAAGTACCTATTTGGTCCAGCACAGCACATGCGTTTGACCTGCACATGGGATCCCTCACGCACCAGTTGCCAAGGCAGTATACTGTATGTCTTTTTAGACTAGTCTTCATTTACATTCTCTAGTCTTTTTATGCATTACCAAATTATGCTTTAAAGCAACAAAACTTTATTTTCTGTTGATTGTGTGTCCATGACCACCACCACCTCGTGTCTTAAAGATCTTACATTTCCAGGAGAATTACCTGACCACCGGCGCGCGGATGTCCCTCACCTTCCTCTCTATGTGTGTTTCCTTTCTGCTGCTGTTTTTTCCATTGTTGAATCTGAAATTGTAGGTCAAGGTCAAGTCAATGACCTGCTTACTCTTCAAGACTAAATATTGTATCATTTTAATCACTATGTAGTAAAATGAACATGAACTTGCAGATAATACTCCTAAATATGTCAATGTATATAGGAGAGAGAACAAATTAATTGTCACTTTTTTAAAGTTATTATTTTCAAAAATTCCTCGTACTTTTAGTTGATACTGTAAAACCGTAAACAACAAACATTCAACAAGAAAATATGATTGGTATTAAGCAATATACATTAAATATTGCTAAGATTTAACAGCTATTCAACCCTGTAACAGCCATTCAACCCCGTAACATTGAAAAATGTGATGGGGTTGAATGTGACAGGGTTGAAGATTTTGTGCTAATCTGTTGCTAATTCGGGATGCTAGCAGCTAGCAGTGTGCCACATGGCCTTATTCAACAAAATACATTGTTATACTTCATAGCTATAAAAACAATTCTTGGTAAAATCTTAACTATGAATTCCACCCCCCCCCCAACAGAGTTGAATACCTGAGATTGACAAAGCCCATATGTGCTTAAAAAACATGAAATATTTATAAAAAGTGAGAGAGCAGTTTACCACTTGTCACACCAGGCTTCTCTGAAGACTTGTATGATGTCACTTCCTCATAAATGATGTCCACAGGATCAAACCATTATTTAATTGTGAGTGGGGGTATTGTTGCGTTACGGGGTTGAAAGAAATACAAGGACAGGGGTAAAAGCCTGAATTTCTCAGAAAATAAAATGTCTTATGCTGAGAAAATGGATTATGCATAATAAGGGGTCACATACAATTAATTTAACAAAAAAAAAGCATTATTATTTAACACTGTGTACTCAAAATGAGTCACGCCATTTGCATGATGGTCAATAGGGACAGGCGAAATTCTTAATACTCCTAAGAAAAGCAAACATATAAGTATTGAAATTAATCTCTGTTTAAAATCATATTCTCTACTCCATATTAAAAACATGTAAAACTTTGAAATGTTGTAATTTAAGTGTAGTTTGATAAATGTTCTGACAAGTTATAACACTAGTACATCTTGGGACACTGACAATACTGAAATGTCACCGAATCTGTAGAATGACCCATATCACCATTGAGTGTTATCTTTACTGACGGGGTTTTGTACAGTATCAAACCCTGTTGGTAGTCTAGAGCTTTGATGGTTATAACCAGCATCCACCTGCATCCACCTGCAACAAGCAGTACCGGAGTGCCAAGTCTAGGTCCAAAAGACTTCTCAACAGCTTCTACCCCCAAGCCATAAGACTCCTGAACAGCTAATCATGGCTACCCAGACTATTTGCACTGCCCCCCTACCCCATCCTTTTTACGCTGCTGCTACTCTGTTAATTATTTATGCATAGTCACTTTAACTCTACCCACATGTACATATTACCTCAACTAGCCGGTGCCCCCGCACATTGACTCTGCAACGGTACCCCCCTGTATATATAGCCTCCCTACTGTCACTTTATTTTACTTCTGCTCTTTTTTTTCTCAACACTTTTTTTTGTTGTTGTTTTATTTTAACTTTTTTTGTTAAAAATAAATGCACTGTTGGTTAAGGGCTGTAAGTAAGCATTTCACTGTAATGTCTGCACCTGTTGTATTCGGCGCATGTGACCAATACAATTTGATTTGATTTGATTTGAACTACAGTGCCTTCAGAACGTATTCATCATACTCCTTGTATTGAGTAAATAATTATTCAACCCCTTTGTTATGGCAAGAACTTTATGTCCTGAATACAAAGTGTTATGTTTGGGGAAAATCCAACACAACACATCACTGAGTAACACTCTTCATATTTTCAAGCATGGTGGAGCATGCATCATGTTATGGGTATGCTTGTCACCGGCAAGAACTAGGGAGTTTTTTAGGATAAAAAGTAACGGAATAGAGCCAAGCACAGGCAAAATCCTAGAAGAAAACCTGGTTCAGTTTGCTTTCCAACAGCCACGGGGAGACAAATTCACCTTTCAGCAGGACAATAACCTAAAACACAAGGCCAAATATACACTGGAGTTGCTTACCAAGACGACATTGAATGTTTCTGAGTGGCCTAGTTACAGTTTTGACTTAAATCAGCTTGAAAATCTATGGCAAGACTTGAAAATAGAAAATTGAAAACGCCCTAGTTCTTGCCGGTGACAAGCATACCCATAACATGATGCAAGCTCCACCATGCTTGAAAATATGAAGAGTGGTACTCAGTGATGTGTTGTTGTCACGATCCGGTGAACTGGACCCCGGTGGAACGGACTGCTCTGGCTCCGGAATGGCTCCGCTGACCGGAGCTGGACTGGGCAACGGTGGAGCAGACTGCTCTGGCTCCGGAGTGGAGCCGCTGACTGGAGCTGAACTGGACCCCGGTGGAGCGGACTGCCCTGGCTCCGGAGTGGAACCACTGACCGGAGCTGGATTGGGCACCGGTGGAGCGGACTGCTCTGGTTCCGGAGTGGAGCCGCTGACCGGAGCTGAACTGGATCCCGGTGGAGCGGACTGCTCTTAGCTCCGGCGTGGAACCGCTGACCGGAGCTGGACTGGGCACCGGTGGAGCGGACTGGTCTGGCTCCGGCGTGGAACCGCTGACCGGAGCTGGACTGGGCACCGGTGGAGCGGATTTCTCTCGCCCTGGAGTGGAGCCGCTGACCGGAGCTGGACTAGGCACCGGTGGAGCGGACTGCTCTAGCTCTGGAGTGGAGCCGCTGACCGGAGCTGGACTGGGAACACGCACCACTGGTCTGGTGCGAGGAGCAGGCACGGGTTGTGCCGGACTGGAGACACGCACCACTGGTTTGGTGCGAGGAGCAGGCACGTGCCGTGCCGGACTGGATACACGCACCACTGGTCTGGTTCGGGGAGCAGGTACGGGGCGTACCGGGCTGGCGACCCGCACCACTGGTTTGGTGCGGGGAGAAGGTACGGGGCGTACCGGGCTGGCGACACGCACCACTGTTTTGGTGCGGGGAGCAGGTACGGGGCGTACCGGGCTGGCGACAGGCACCACTGGCTTGGTGCGAGGAACAGGTACGGGCCGTACTGGACTGGATACTCGCACCACTATTTTGGTGCGGGGACCAGGTACGGGGCGTACCGGGCTGGCGACACGCACCACTGGCTTGGTGCGGGGAGCAGGTATGGGCCGTACTGGACTGGATACACGCACCACTGGTTTGGTGTGGGGAGCAGGTACAGGGCGTACCGGGCTGGTGACAGGCACCACTGGTTTGGTGCGAGGAGCTGGCACAGGCCGTACCGGGCTGTGGAGGCGCACTGGAGGTCTGGAGCGTAGAGCTGGCACAACCCGTCCTGGCTGGATGCCCACTTTCGCACGACACGTGCGGAGCGCTGGCCCAGGACGCACTGAGCTGTGAATGCGCACTGGCGACACAGTTCGTATCTCCGCATACCTTGGTTCCTCAATGAACACACGCTCCTTTTGTTGCCTGACCAGCTCCTCTCTCCGTGCCTCCACTATTTCCTTCTCCCTAAGGGCCTCCTGCAGCACCTCCTCTTGAAGGGAGCTCTCCTGCTCTATTCTCCCTATCAGCCCCCGTAATGTGGTGGCCTCCTCTCTTAAACTGCAGATCCGCAGGTCTTGGAGAACCTCTAAAATAGCCCTTTCCCGGCCTCCTGCTGCCTCGTTGTCCACCCCGTGTGCCCCCCCCAAACATCTTCTTGGGGCTGCTTCTCGGGCTGTCTTCGTGACTGAGTCCTTTTAAGTCGCCGTTGATCCCCTCCTACCCGGGCTTCCTCCTTCGCCCAGGGTCCTTTATCGGCTACACTCTCCTTCATTGCCTGCCGGTAACGGACGGCCTCCTCCTCAGTAATTTTCCCCCAACCGAGGAGGACATCTACCAAGGTTACCTCCCGTTGAGTCCCAGGCGTTTGCTCCTTCTGGGCACACTGCTTGGTCCTTTTACGGTGGGATCTTCTGTCATGATCGTTGAGAGACGGGTCAGACCAAGGTGCAGCGTGATATGCGTACATATTTATTAAGACGAATAAACACTTGACAAAATAACAAAACAACGAAAACGTGAAGTCCTATGGGCTATACACACAACAAGCCTAACAGGAACACAAACAAGATCCCACAACTAAGGTAGGCAACCAGGCTACCTAAGTATGATCCCCAATCAGAGACAACGAGCGACAGCTGCCTCTGATTGGGAATCACACCCGGCCAAACATAGAAATATCAACCTAGATCTACAACATAGAAATACAATAACGTAGATCTCAACAGAAACTCACACCCTGACCCAACCAACAAGAGTTCTCTAGATCAGGGCGTGACAGTTGTGTTGGATTTTCCCCAAACATAACGCTTTGTATTCAGGACATGAAGTTCTTGCCATAACAAAGGGGTTGAATAATTATTTACTCAAGACAAGGAGTATGAATAATGGTGCCGGAGGAGATGGCTGCCGGTTTACCAACTGTGCTATTATGTGTGTTTTTCCGCGTTATTTGTAATTTATAATAATAATAATAATATGCCATTTAGCAGACGCTTTTATCCAAAGCGACTTACAGTCATGCGTGCATACATTTTTGTGTATGGGTGGTCCCGGGGATCGAACCCACTACCTTGGCGTTACAAGCGCCGTGCTCTACCAGCTGAGCTACAGAGGACCACATTTATTCTGTGCATAATGTTTCTGGCACCGTCTCTTATGACCAAAAAGTTTCTGGATATCAGGACAGCAATTACTCACCTCGTATTGGACGAATACTTTTTCTTCAACGAGTCAGACGCAAAGGATATTCTACAGATACCCGACAAGGCCCAAATCCCTGTCATTCGCATGAGAAAGAGACAGAGATATCGTGGACGTAGGTCGGGGTACCTTGTAAGGATCCGAAGCCGAGCAAGTAATCTGCCTCTTCCAACAGTCCTATTAGCCAACATACAATCATTGGAAAACAAAATGGA
This sequence comes from Coregonus lavaretus, assembly GCF_964263955.1. Taxonomy (NCBI): domain Eukaryota; kingdom Metazoa; phylum Chordata; class Actinopteri; order Salmoniformes; family Salmonidae; genus Coregonus; species Coregonus lavaretus. The sequence goes on from NW_028161132.1 coordinate 21,924, forward strand.
CGACCTACGATCAAGGATATCCTACCAACGGGACATTAAAAACGGTAATATCTTATGTTTCACCGAGTCGTGGCTGAACGACAACATGGATAACATACAGCTGGCGGGATATACGCTACATCGGCAGGATAGAACGGCTGACTCCGGTAAGACAAGGGTTGGCGGTGTGTGTATATTTGTAAACAACAGCTGGTGCACAAAAACGAATATTAAGGAAGTCTCAAGGTTTTGCTCGCCTGAGGTAGAGTATCTCATGATAAGCTGTAGACCACACTATTTACCAAGAGAGTTTTCATCTATATTTTTCATAGCTGTCTATTTACCACCACAAACCGATGCTGGCACTAAGACTGCACTCAATGAGCTGTATAAGGCCATAAGCAAACAGGAAAACGCTCATCCAGAAGCAGCGCTTCTAGTGGCCGGGGACTTTAATGCAGGGAAACTTAAATCCGTTCTACCTAATTTCTACCAGCATGTTTAAATGTGCAACTAGAGGAAAAAAAACTCTAGACCACCTTTACTCAACACACAGAGACACGTACAAAGCTCTCCCTCGCCCTCCATTTTGCAAATCTGACCATAATTCTATCCTCCTGATTCCTGCTTATAAGCAAAAACTAAAGCTGGAAGCACCAGTGACTTGGTTAATAAGGAAGTGGTCAGATGATGCAGATGCTAAGCTACAGGACTGTTTTGCTAGCACAGACTGGAATATGTTCCGGGATTCTTCCGATGGCATTGAGGAGTACACCACATCAGTCACTGGCTTCATCAATAAGTTCATCAATGACGTCGTCCCCACAGTGACTGTACGTACATACCCCAACCAGAAGCCATGGATTACAGGCAACATCCGCACTGAGCTAAAGGGTAGAGCTGCCGCTTTCTAAACCGGACGCTTATAAGAATCCCGCTATGCCCTCCGACGAACCATCAAACTGGCAAAGTGTCAATACAGGACTAAGATTGAATCGTACTACACCGGCTCCGATGCTCGTTGGATGTGGCAGGGCTTGGAAACTATTACAGACTACAAAGGGAAGCACAGCCGCAAGCTGCCCAGTGACACGAGCCTACCAGACAAGCTTAATCACTTCTATGCTCGCTTCTAGGCAAGCAACACTGAAGCATGCATGAGAGCATCAGCTGTTCCGGATGACTATGTGATCATGCTCTCCGTAGCCGATGTAAGGGTAGGTAACAACACATCTGCCACGCTGATCCTCAACACAGGGGCCCCTCAGGGGTGCGTGCCCAGTCCCCTCCTGTACTCCCAACACAGGGGTGAGAATACTTACGTAAGTAAGATATTTCTGTATTTCATTTTCAATGAATTAGCAAACATTTCTAAAAACATGTTTTCACTTTGTCGTTATGTGGTATTGTGTGTAGATGGGTGAGAGAAAAAACATATTTAAACCATTTTGAATTCAGGCTGTAAAACAACCAAATGTGGAATAAGTCAAGACATTTCAGCTTTTCATTTTTATTAATTTGTATGAATTTCTAAAAACATAATTCCATTTTGACATTATGGGGTATTGCGTGTAGGCTATTGACACAAAATCTCACTTTAATCATCCATTTGAAATTAAGCTTGTAACACAACAAAGTGTGGAAGTTAGTCAAGGGTATGAATACTTTCTGAAGGCACTGTATCTGCTGGGAATCACATGGAAAGATAGTAACTGTTCATCTGTGGGGAGGCATCAGTCCACTGAACTGGTTCCATGAATTCCTGACCTCTATGAGGTTTTTATGTTTGTTAGCAGCACTGTGGTCAGGTTGGGTGACCAACACAAACAGTCAGCTCTGCATTGCCCTTGTGACCGACGACCCTATACACCTGTGTGTGTGCGCGTGCGTGCATGTGTGTGCGTGTATCATTCTAAGGTCTTCTCTGTCTGCAGCCCCTACTCTCACATTTCCTCTGTCAGTCTTCTCTGCAGCAGTCTCTTCTATATCCACCACAGCAAATTCTCCAGTGTTAAAACAAAACAAAATTAACACTGAAGAGTGTGGAATCTGTGGACCCATATAGACACCGGAATAGTGTTAAATGAACACACTGCTTAGTGTAAAGCCTTATTCAAATATTTCCCAGAGTGCCTTTACAGTCAATTGTATAGTTACTGTATTTGTTAGTGACAGAGACATGGTTGTTGCATTCATCCATTTTCAGTCCTATGGACTTCACCAAGTAAGATCCTAAACAAATATTTTATCATTAATATATATATATATATATATATATATATATATATATATATATACACACACTACCAGTCAAAAGTTTGGACACACCTACTCTTTCAAGGGTTTTTCTTTATTTCTACTATTTTCTACATTGTAGAATAATAGTGAAGACATCAAAACTATTAAATAACACATATGGAATCTTGTAGTAACCAAAAAAGTGTCAAACAAATCAAAATCTATTTCATATTTGAAATTCTTCAAATAGCCACCCTTCCGCCTTGATGACAGCTTTGCACACTCTTGGCATTCTCGCAATCAGTTTCACGAGGTAGTCACCTGGAAAGCATTTCAATTAACATGTGTGTGAATCAGGCCTTCATTTTTGACATTTTAGTCATTTAGCAGACATTTTTGTCATTTAGCAGACGCTCTTATCATTTACATTACATGTACGTCATTTAGCAGACGCTAAATGACGTACATTTAGCAGACGCTAAATGACGTACAGAGCAGCGAACAGTTTTGACTGGGCTGAGCGGGAACTATGCTTCCGCAGAGGAAGGGGAGCCAGCAGGCCAGAGGTGGATGAACGCAATGCCCTCGTTTGGGTGTAGGGCCTGATCAGAGCCTGAAGGTACGGAGGTGCCGTTCCCCTCACTGCTCCATAGGCAAGCACCATGGTCTTGTAACAGATGCGAGCTTCAACTGGAAGCCAGTGGAGTGTGCGGAGGAGGGGGGTGACGTGAGAGAACTTGGGAAGGTTGAACACCAGACGGGCTGCGGCATTCTGGATGAGTTGTAGGGGTTTAATGGCACAGGCAGGGAGCCCAGCCAACAGCGAGTTGCAGTAATCCAGACGGGAGATGACAAGTGCCTGGATTAGGACCTGTGCCGCTTCCTGTGTAAGGCAGGGTCGTACTCTCCGAATGTTGTAGAGCATGAACCTGCAGGATCGGGTCACCGCCTTGATGTTAGCGGAGAACGACAGGGTGTTGTCCAGGGTCACGCCAAGGCTCTTCGCACTCTGGGAGGAGGACACAACGGAGTTGTCAACCGTGATGGCGAGATCATGGAATGGGCAGTCCTTCCCCGGGAGGAAGAGCAGCTCCGTCTTGCCAGGGTTCAGCTTGAGGTGGTGATCCGTCATCCATACTGATATGTCTGCCAGACATGCAGAGATGCGATTTGCCACCTGGTTATCAGAAGGGGGAAAGGAGAAGATTAGTTGTGTATCGTCAGCGTAGCAATGATAGGAGAGGCCATGTGAGGATATGACAGAGCCAAGTGACCTGGTGTATAGGGAGAAAAGGAGAGGGCCTAGAACTGAGCCCTGGGGGACACCAGTGGTGAGAGCACGTGGTGCGGAGACAGATTCTCGCCACGCCACTTGGTAGGAGCGACCGGTCAGGTAGGACGCAATCCAGGAGTGAGCCGCGCCGGAGATGCCCAGCTCGGAGAGGGTGGAGAGGAGGATCTGATGGTTCACAGTATCAAAGGCAGCAGACAGGTCTAGAAGGACAAGAGCAGAGGAGAGAGAGTTAGCTTTAGCAGTGAGGAGAGCCTCCGTGACACAGAGAAGAGCAGTCTCAGTTGAATGACCAGTCCTGAAACCTGACTGGTTTGGATCAAAAAGGTCATTCTGAGAGAGATAGCAAGAGAGTTGGCTAAAGACGGCACGCTCAATAGTTTTGGAAAGAAAAGAAAGAAGGGATACTGGTCTGTAGTTGTTGACATCAGTGGGATCGAGTGTTGGTTTTTTGAGAAGGGGTGCAACTCTCGCTCTCTTGAAGACGGAAGGGACATAGCCAGCGGTCAAGGATGAGTTGATCAGCGAGGTGAGGTAGGGGAGAAGGTCACCGGAGATCGTCTGGAGAAGAGAGGAGGGGATGGGGTCAAGCGGGCAGGTTGTTGGGCGGCCTGCAGTCACTAGTCGCAAGATTTTATCTGGAGAGAGAGGGGAGAAAGAAGTCAAAGCATAGGGTAGGGCAGTGTGAGCAGGACCAGCAGTGTCATTAGACTTAACAAACGAGGATCGGATGTCGTCAACCTTCTTTTCAAAGTGGTTGACGAAGTCATCCACAGAGAGGGAGGAGGGAGGGGGGGGGGGGATTCAGCAGTGAGGAGAATGTGGCAAAGAGCTTCCTAGGGTTAGAGGCAGATGCTTGGAATTTAGAGTGGTAGAAAGTGGCCTTAGCAGCAGAAACAGATGAAGAAAATGTAGAGAGGAGGGAGTGAAAAGATGCCAGGTCGGCAGGGAGTTTAGTTTTCTTCCATTTCCGCTCAGCTGCCCGGAGCTCTGTTCTGTGAGCTCGCAATGAGTCATCAAACCACGGAGCTGGAGGGGAGGACCGAGCCGGCCGGGAGGATAGGGGACACAGGGAGTCAAAGGATGCAGAAAGGGAGGAGAGGAGAGTTGAGGAGGCAGAATCAGGAGATAGGAGGGAGAAGGATGAGCAGAGGGAAGAGATGATAGGATGGAAGAGGAGAGAGTAGTGGGAGAGAGAGAGCGAAGGTTGCGGCGGCGCGTTACCATCTGTGTAGGGGCAGAGTTAGTAGTGTTGGAGGAGAGCGAGAGAGAAAAGGATACAAAGTAGTGGTCGGAAACATGGAGGGGAGTTGCAGTGAGATTAGTAGAAGAGCAACATCTAGTAAAGATGAAGTCAAGCGTATTGCCTGCCTTGTGAGTAGGGGGGGACGGTGAGAGGGTGAGGTCAAAAGAGGAGAGGAGTGGAAAGAAGGAGGCAGAGAGAAATGAGTCAAATGTAGACGTAGGGAGGTTGAAATCCCCCAAAACTGTGAAGGGTGAGCCATCCTCAGGAAAGGAACTTATCAAGGCGTCAAGCTCATTGATGAACTCTCCAAGGGAACCTGGAGGGCGATAGATGACAAGGATATTAAGCTTAAATGGGCTAGTGACTGTGACAGCGTGGAATTCAAATCAGGAGATAGACAGATGGGTCAGGGGAGAAAGAGAGAATGTCCACTTGGGAGAGATGAGGATTCCTGTGCCACCGCCCCGCTGACCAGATGCTCTCGGGGTATGCAAGAACACATGGTCAGACGAGGAGAGAGCAGTAGGAGTAGCAGTGTTTTCTGTGGTAATCCATGTTTCCGTCAGCGCCAAGAAGTCGAGGGACTGGAGGGTAGCATAGGCTGAGATGAACTCTGCCTTGTTGGCCGCAGAACGGCAGTTCCAGAGGCTGCCGGAGACCTGGAACTCCACATGGGTCGTGCATGCAGGGACCACCAGGTTAGAGAGGCAGCAGCCACGCGGTGTGAGGCGTTTGTATGGCCTGTGCGGAGAGGAGAGAACAGGGATAGACAGACACATAGTTGACAGGCTACAGAAAAGGCTACACTAATGCAAAGGAGATCGGAATGAAATTAACTAAACATCTGGGGAAACGAGGCCTCCCTCACTAACCTTTCACTGAAACACTCAAATACAACTCTTCCA
>NW_028161131.1:0-5000 GCF_964263955.1 Coregonus lavaretus
GAGCTAAAGTCAGCTGTGTCAGTCTGTAGCCTACCAGAATCACAAACATCTTCATAAATCACTATTAGATGTTTTGTCCGACTAATGTTTTTAATTTCAGATTGGATTAATAATGTATAAAGGGATGAACAATCCATTTGTTTTGCTGTTTTTGTGATCAGGGTGTCATTAACAATACTCGCCGTACATGAAAAACGCCAGGCATTCACGCTGCTTTAATGGAGATGTCATGAGTTATTTTAACCACTAGAGGGCGTAATCGTACATTAAATGAATACCAGGTCACCTTTCACATACACAGGGGGTGGGAAATGAAACTATTCACGGAGAATGAAAAACAAGAGAGTAGACAGATGAGTAACAGTCCAGGCTTTCGGGTTTAGAGAGATTATGTTATTCAAGTCTGTGCTAGGTCCCAATTATCTCTCCTTCCTGCTGAAGTGTGCACTCGTTCACTAGGCCTACTGCTCACAAATGTAAAGCACCAAAAAGGAGAGATAATTTGGGACGCAGCAAAGGCTTGTAGCTAGGCTACGGTCAGTTATTCTCTTATTAGCGACACAAAGGGAGGCAAGAGAATTCAATAGCTAGAAAGTAGTGAGTAGCCTGTAGGCTATCTTTTCTAGGCTAATTATACTGAAGAAAAATATAAAAACGCAACAATTTCAAAGGTTTTACTGAGTTTACAGTTCATATAAGGAAATCTGTCAATTGAAATACATTCATTAGGCACTAATCTATGGATTTCACATGACTGGGCAGGGTTGCAGCTGTGGGTGGGCCTGGGAGGGCATAGGCCCACCCACTGGAGAGCCAGGCCCAGTCAATCAGAATGAGTTTTCCCCCACAAAAGGTCTTTATTACATACAGAAATACTCCTCAGTTTCATCAGCTGTCCGGGTGGCTGGTCTCAGACGACCCCGCAGGTGAAGAAGCCGGATGTGGAGGTCCTGGGCTGGCGTGGTTACACGTGGTCTGGGGAGGTCCTGGGCTGGCGTGGTTACACGTGGTCTGGGGAGGTCCTGGGCTGACGTGGTTACACGTGGTCTGCGGTTGTGAGGCCGGTTGAACGTTTCTGCCAAATTCTCAAAAAATGACGTTGGAGACGGCTTATGGTAGAGAAATGAACATTCAATTTTCCGGCAACAGCTCTGGTGGACATTCCTGCAGTCAGCATGCCAATTTGCACGCGCCCCGCAAAACTTGAGACATCTGTGTCATTGTGTAGTGTGACAAAACTGCACATTTTTTTAAGTGGCCCTTTTAGTGTCCCCAGCACAAGGTGCACCTGTGTAATGATCAGCTCATGAAACATGGGACCAACACTTTCCCTGTTGCGTTTATCTTTCTGTTCAGTGTATTTTAGGTCTAGGCCTCATTACTGTGAACACAACTAAAACACACTGAACTAAAATACACTGAACTAAAATACACTGAACTAAAATACACTGAACTAAAATACACTGAACTAAAATACACTGAACTAAAATACACTGAACTAAAATACACTGAACTAATATACACTGAACTAAAATACACTGAACTAAAATACACTGAACTAAAATACACTGAACTAATATACACTGAACTAAAATACACTGAACTAAAATACACTGAACTAAAATACACTGAACTAATATACACTGAACTAAAATGCACTGAACTAAAATGCACTGAACTAAAATGCACTGAACTAAAATGCACTGAACTAAAATGCACTGAACTAAAATGCACTGAACTAAAATGCACTGAACTAAAATGCACTGAACTAAAATGCACTGAACTAAAATACACTGAACTAAAATGCACTGAACTAAAATACACTGAACTAAAATGCACTGAACTAAAATGCACTGAACTAAAGCAGTACATTCTGAAAAGGTTCCTGGACGACCCTTCGGGGGTTCTTCAAACTGAAACACCCTTCGGGGGTTCTTCAAACTGAAACACCCTTCGGGGGTTCTTCAAACTGAAACACCCTTCGGGGGTTCTTCAAACTGAAACACCCTTCGGGGGTTCTTCAAACTGAAACACCCTTCGGGGGTTCTTCAAACTGAAACACCCTTCGGGGGTTCTTCAAACTGAAACACCCTTCGGGGGTTCTTCAAAAGGAATCACTATCTATAAGTTCCTCTTTAAAAGGAAATAACCCCTTTTAATGGATCCTCAAATAACCTTTTGATAAACCTTTTGGGGTTCATTGTTATTAATAATTGTTATTATTAATAATAATCAGCATAACAATACTATTATGAACAGCAACAACACCATATTTTAGTTGTCAGTTTATTATGATTTGAGTGGCAAAGAAGAATTCAAAAATCCAAATATGAGGTCAACTCCCAGCAGAGCCCCAAGTCCAATGGGTATATCCTCTGGCGTGTTGATGTTCATGTCCTCCGTATCCATAGCCAGAATGATTTTGCAGCGCAAGGTGATCGAACAGGTTTCCTGTTATATTCATCAGAGGTGTAGGGAGAGTGAATTCTGTGACTACAAAAAAAATTATACAGATAATTAACAAACGTGCACACGAAAGTATTCATACCTTGTATGAAAACGGTTCTACCTCGGTAGGTATACCTGGTCCGTAATGTAGAGGCCTCTGGGATCTTCGTTGAAGACGGCTGCTGTGACTGAGTCCCAGAAGGTTTTTAGAGAAACCATTCATTACAATGAACTGTAGATGATCCTGTACATGACATTATGAGACTAACCAATACCAGTTGTACATACCTTTGTGTGTCCGCTGGTCAGTATACCTGCAGAAACAGACAGACACATAAGGGATCAGTTCAGTTCATCTGGGCCCAATGCAGATAGACTTCAACATATTCTTACCTCTTTGTTGATTCATATCCATTGAACTGTGTCCATTTTCTGTTTTAGAAATCCTTTTTAAAAGGGAGAAGGTGTCAAACAACACAGCCATTTGCACAAATATGAAAAGATGGATGGCATCATAAAACAATATCAATATCTCCTCCTTAAATTGAGGAGATAATTTTCAGTTAAGTGCCTGCACCTGCTGTCATCTCAAATTCAAATCCACATTTTTCAGTTTGGCAGTTAGGTTCCTGGTAGGATCCCCACCAACTGAAGAGGTTGCTTGATGAATGACACCTCCTATGGGGTTCTTGGAAGATCCTTTTGGGTGTCATTTTTCAGTACCAAGAACCTTACGTTTCTTCGAGGATCTTAGAAGAACCCTTGTTGAACCCCTAATTTTTAGTGCGATAATGATTGTTAAGCTGCACTCAAAAAATGTGGGGTTCAACAAGGGTTCTTCTAAGATCCTCAAAGTTCTTTGAAGAACCTTACAGTTCCTGGCACAAAAAATTGCCCCCAAAAGGTTCTTCCAAGAACCCCATAGGAGGTGGGGGTTCATCGAGGAACCTCCTTAGTTGGTGGGGGTTCTTGCAGGAACCTAACTGCCCAACTGAAACATTTGAATTTGTCACACCCTGATCTGTTTCACCTGTCTTTGTGATTGTCTCCACCCTCCTCCAGGTGTTGCCCATCTTCCCCATTATCCCCAGCGTATTTATACCTGTGTTCTCTGTTTGTCTGTTGCCAGTTCGTTTTGTTTCGTCAAGCCTACCAGCATTTTTCTCCTTGCGCCTGTCTTTCTAAAGTTCCATGTTTTCTAGTTTTTCTGGTTTTGACCATTATGCCTGCCCTGACCCTGAGCCTGCCTGCCGTTCTGTACCTTTTGGTCTCTGATCTGGATTACTGACCCCTTATGAAGAATCCCTAAAGGATACTCCAGGAACCTTTTAGAGTGTGGCTGTCAGTGGTGTTCTTGTTACGTAACAGTAGTCATGTGGCTGTCAGTGGTGTTCTTGTTACGTAACAGTAGTCATGTGACTGTGAGTGGTGTTCTTGTTACGTAGCAGTAGTCATGTGACTGTGAGTGGTGTTCTTGTTACGTAGCAGTAGTCATGTGACTGTGAGTGGTGGTGTTGTTACGTAACAGTAGTCATGTGACTGTAAGTGGTGTTCTTGTTACGTAACAGTAGTCATGTGACTGTGAGTGGTGTTCTTGTTACGTAGCAGTAGTCATGTGACTGTGAGTGGTGTTCTTGTTATGTAACAGTAGTCATGTGACTGTGAGTAGTGTTCTTGTTACGTAACAGTAGTCATGTGACTGTGAGTGGTGTTCTTGTTACGTAACAGTAGTCATGTGACTGTGAGTGGTGTTCTTGTTACGTAACAGTAGTCATGTGACTGTGAGTGGTGTTCTTGTTAGATAACAGTAGTCATGTGGCTGTCAGTGGTGTTCTTGTTACGTAACAGTAGTCATGTGACTGTGAGTGGTGTTCTTGTTACGTAACAGTAGTCATGTGACTGTCAGTGGTGTTCTTGTTACGTAACAGTAGTCATGTGACTGTGAGTGGTGTTCTTGTTACGTAACAGTAGTCATGTGACTGTGAGTGGTGTCCTTGTTATGTAACAGTAGTCATGTGACTGTGAGTGGTGTTCTTGTTACGTAACAGTAGTCATGTGACTGTGAGTAGTGTTCTTGTTACGTAACAGTAGTCATGTGGCTGTCAGTGGTGTTCTTGTTACGTAACAGTAGTCATGTGACTGTGAGTGGTGTTCTTGTTACGTAACAGTAGTCATGTGACTCTGAGTGGTGTTCTTGTTACGTAACAGTAGTCATGTGACTGTCAGTGGTGTTCTTGTTACGTAACAGTAGTCATGTGACTGTCAGTGGTGTTCTTGTTACGTAACAGTAGTCATGTGACTGTGAGTGGTGTTCTTGTTACGTAGCAGTAGTCATGTGACTGTGAGTGGTGTTCTTGTTTCGTAGCAGTAGTCATGTGACTGTGAGTGGTGTTCTTGTTACGTAACAGTAGCAGTAGTCATGTTCTGCCCTCCTGAGTCAGGTCCTAGAAAGGGACATGGGTGGATCAATCCTGTTCTGCCCTCCTGAGTCAGGTCCTAGAAAGGGACATGGGTGGATCAATCCTGTTCTGCCCTCCTGAGTCAGGTCTTAA
>NW_028161131.1:7500-27500 GCF_964263955.1 Coregonus lavaretus
ATGTGGAAAAAGTCAAGGGGTCTGAAGACTTTCCGAAAGCACTGTATAACAAACAGTACACTAGGTTCACTAGGAGACAACAACCTCTCTCCCTCAACGTGACTGCAGTAGAAAGAGTCACCGTCCACATCCCAGAGGACTTGTCATGGACCAACAACATCACCCACCTCTCTTGTCAAGATGGCCCTAACAGCATCTGTAATTCCTAAGGCGACTGAAGAGATTTGGCCGTCCCGGATCCACTCCAAATACTACCGCTGCACCATCGAGAGCGTCCAGACCGGTTGCATCACGGGAATTGCTCCGTCCACGACCGCAAAGCCCTCCAGCGGGTGGTGAAGATGGCCCAGTACATCACTGGGACCGTGCTCCCACCCATCCAGTACATCACTGGGACCGTGCTCCCACCCATCCAGGACATCACTGGGACCGTGCTCCCACCCATCCAGTACATCACTGGGACCATGCTCCCACCCATCCAGGACCTCTACTGGGACCGTGCTCCCACCCATCCAGGACATCACTGGGACCGTGCTCCCACCCATCCAGGACATCACTGGGACCGTGCTCCCACCCATCCAGGACATCACTGGGACCGTGCTCCCACCCATCCAGGACATCACTGGGACCGTGCTCCCACCCATCCAGGACATCACTGGGACCGTGCTCCCACCCATCCAGGACCTCTACTGGAAATGGTGCCTGAGGAAGACTCGCAGCATCATCAAGGACCACCCACACCACCCAGCCACGAACTGACCACCTGCATTTGACTCTCCACACCTTAGCACACATGCACTCACTCACCCACAAAGACACACACACACGCACACGCACACGCACATGCACACGCACACGCACACACACACATCACAACTGCTGCTACCAGACTCTGATTATACCCCTCAGTATATACACTGCCCCCCCCCCCCCCCCCCTCCCTCCCCCCTTCCCCCCTTCCCCCTTCCCCCCTCCCCCCTTCCCCAAGGCATGTTTAAATATTGGACTATACATTTTGCCTTCCTGTATTATACTGATGCTAAAATGTCTATTCTATTCTACTGAGCCATTTACTTTCTGTTCCTATTCTTATATTTTATTATTTCTTATTGTTGTTGCATTGTTGAGAAGGAACCTGCAACGAAGAGTTTCATTGGATGATGTAGCCTACACTATGCGTATCCCGTACATAGGACGAATACAACTTGAAACACACACACAGACACACATGTTTTTTTTAGTCAGGACTGGTCTGATTCTGTCTGGAAAACACCCCCTCAGTGTGTTAGTCAGGACTGGTCTGATTCTGTCTGGAAGGAAAACACCCCCTCAGTGTGTTAGTCCAGGACTGGTCTGATTCTGTCTGGAAGGAAAACACCCCCTCAGTGTGTTAGTCAGGACTGGTCTGATTCTGTCTGGAAGGAAAACACCCCCTCAGTGTGTTAGTCAGGACTGGTCTGATTCTGTCTGGAAGGAAAACACCCCCTCAGTGTGTTAGTCAGGACTGGTCTGATTCTGTCTGGAAGGAAAACACCCCCTCAGTGTGTTAGTCCAGGACTGGTCTGATTCTGTCTGGAAGGAAAACACCCCCTCAGTGTGTTAGTCCAGGACTGGTCTGATTCTGTCTGGAAGGAAAACACCCCCTCAGTGTGTTAGTCCAGGACTGGTCTGATTCTGTCTGGAAGGAAAACACCCCCTCAGTGTGTTAGTCAGGACTGGTCTGATTCTGTCTGGAAGGAAAACACCCCCTCAGTGTGTTAGTCAGGACTGGTCTGATTCTGTCTGGAAGGAAAACACCCCCTCAGTGTGTTAGTCAGGACTGGTCTGATTCTGTCTGGAAGGAAAACACCCCCTCAGTGTGTTAGTCAGGACGGGTCTGATTCTGTCTGGAAGGAAAACACCCCCTCAGTGTGTTAGTCAGGACTGGTCTGATTCTGTCTGGAAGGAAAACACCCCCTCAGTGTGTTAGTCAGGACTGGTCTGATTCTGTCTGGAAAACACCCCCTCAGTGTGTTAGTCCAGGACTGGTCTGATTCTGTCTGGAAAACACCCCCTCAGTGTGTTAGTCCAGGACTGGTCTGATTCTGTCTGGAAAACACCCCCTCAGTGTGTTAGTCAGGACTGGTCTGATTCTGTCTGGAAGGAAAACACCCCCTCAGTGTGTTAGTCCAGGACTGGTCTGATTCTGTCTGGAAAACACCCCCTCAGTGTGTTAGTCAGGACTGGTCTGATTCTGTCTGGAAGGAAAACACCCCCTCAGTGTGTTAGTCCAGGACTGGTCTGATTCTGTCTGGAAAACACCCCCTCAGTGTGTTAGTCAGGACTGGTCTGATTCTGTCTGGAAAACACCCCCTCAGTGTGTTAGTCAGGACTGGTCTGATTCTGTCTGGAAGGAAAACACCCCCTCAGTGTGTTAGTCCAGGACGGGTCTGATTCTGTCTGGAAGGAAAACACCCCCTCAGTGTGTTAGTCCAGGACTGGTCTGATTCTGTCTGGAAAACACCCCCTCAGTGTGTTAGTCAGGACTGGTCTGATTCTGTCTGGAAGGAAAACACCCCCTCAGTGTGTTAGTCAGGACTGGTCTGATTCTGTCTGGAAGGAAAACACCCCCTCAGTGTGTTAGTCAGGACTGGTCTGATTCTGTCTGGAAAACACCCCCTCAGTGTGTTAGTCAGGACTGGTCTGATTCTGTCTGGAAGGAAAACACCCCCTCAGTGTGTTAGTCCAGGACTGGTCTGATTCTGTCTGGAAGGAAAACACCCCCTCAGTGTGTTAGTCAGGACTGGTCTGATTCTGTCTGGAAGGAAAACACCCCCTCAGTGTGTTAGTCCAGGACTGGTCTGATTCTGTCTGGAAGGAAAACACCCCCTCAGTGTGTTAGTCCAGGACTGGTCTGATTCTGTCTGGAAGGAAAACACCCCCTCAGTGTGTTAGTCCAGGACTGGTCTGATTCTGTCTGGAAAACACCCCCTCAGTGTGTTAGTCAGGACTGGTCTGATTCTGTCTGGAAGGAAAACACCCCCTCAGTGTGTTAGTCCAGGACTGGTCTGATTCTGTCTGGAAGGAAAACACCCCCTCAGTGTGTTAGTCCAGGACTGGTCTGATTCTGTCTGGAAGGAAAACACCCCCTCAGTGTGTTAGTCCAGGACTGGTCTGATTCTGTCTGGAAGGAAAACACCCCCTCAGTGTGTTAGTCCAGGACTGGTCTGATTCTGTCTGGAAGGAAAACACCCCCTCAGTGTGTTAGTCAGGACTGGTCTGATTCTGTCTGGAAGGAAAACACCCCCTCAGTGTGTTAGTCAGGACTGGTCTGATTCTGTCTGGAAGGAAAACACCCCCTCAGTGTGTTAGTCAGGACTGGTCTGATTCTGTCTGGAAGGAAAACACCCCCTCAGTGTGTTAGTCAGGACTGGTCTGATTCTGTCTGGAAGGAAAATACCCCCTCAGTGTGTTAGTCAGGACTGGTCTGATTCTGTCTGGAAAACACCCCCTCAGTGTGTTAGTCCAGGACTGGTCTGATTCTGTCTGGAAAACACCCCCTCAGTGTGTTAGTCAGGACTGGTCTGATTCTGTCTGGAAGGAAAACACCCCCTCAGTGTGTTAGTCCAGGACTGGTCTGATTCTGTCTGGAAAACACCCCCTCAGTGTGTTAGTCAGGACTGGTCTGATTCTGTCTGGAAGGAAAACACCCCCTCAGTGTGTTAGTCAGGACTGGTCTGATTCTGTCTGGAAAACACCCCCTCAGTGTGTTAGTCCAGGACTGGTCTGATTCTGTCTGGAAAACACCCCCTCAGTGTGTTAGTCAGGACTGGTCTGATTCTGTCTGGAAAACACCCCCTCAGTGTGTTAGTCAGGACTGGTCTGATTCTGTCTGGAAGGAAAACACCCCCTCAGTGTGTTAGTCCAGGACTGGTCTGATTCTGTCTGGAAGGAAAACACCCCCTCAGTGTGTTAGTCAGGACTGGTCTGATTCTGTCTGGAAGGAAAACACCCCCTCAGTGTGTTAGTCCAGGACTGGTCTGATTCTGTCTGGAAGGAAAACACCCCCTCAGTGTGTTAGTCCAGGACTGGTCTGATTCTGTCTGGAAGGAAAACACCCCCTCAGTGTGTTAGTCAGGACTGGTCTGATTCTGTCTGGAAGGAAAACACCCCCTCAGTGTGTTAGTCCAGGACTGGTCTGATTCTGTCTGGAAGGAAAACACCCCCTCAGTGTGTTAGTCAGGACTGGTCTGATTCTGTCTGGAAGGAAAACACCCCCTCAGTGTGTTAGTCCAGGACTGGTCTGATTCTGTCTGGAAGGAAAACACCCCCTCAGTGTGTTAGTCAGGACTGGTCTGATTCTGTCTGGAAGGAAAACACCCCCTCAGTGTGTTAGTCCAGGACTGGTCTGATTCTGTCTGGAAGGAAAACACCCCCTCAGTGTGTTAGTCCAGGACTGGTCTGATTCTGTCTGGAAGGAAAACACCCCCTCAGTGTGTTAGTCAGGACTGGTCTGATTCTGTCTGGAAGGAAAACACCCCCTCAGTGTGTTAGTCCAGGACTGGTCTGATTCTGTCTGGAAGGAAAACACCCCCTCAGTGTGTTAGTCAGGACGGGTCTGATTCTGTCTGGAAAACACCCCCTCAGTGTGTTAGTCAGGACTGGTCTGATTCTGTCTGGAAAACACCCCCTCAGTGTGTTAGTCAGGACTGGTCTGATTCTGTCTGGAAAACACCCCCTCAGTGTGTTAGTCAGGACTGGTCTGATTCTGTCTGGAAGGAAAACACCCCCTCAGTGTGTTAGTCAGGACTGGTCTGATTCTGTCTGGAAGGAAAACACCCCCTCAGTGTGTTAGTCAGGACTGGTCTGATTCTGTCTGGAAAACACCCCCTCAGTGTGTTAGTCAGGACTGGTCTGATTCTGTCTGGAAGGAAAACACCCCCTCAGTGTGTTAGTCCAGGACTGGTCTGATTCTGTCTGGAAGGAAAACACCCCCTCAGTGTGTTAGTCCAGGACTGGTCTGATTCTGTCTGGAAGGAAAACACCCCCTCAGTGTGTTAGTCAGGACTGGTCTGATTCTGTCTGGAAAAACACCCCCTCAGTGTGTTAGTCCAGGACTGGTCTGATTCTGTCTGGAAGGAAAACACCCCCTCAGTGTGTTAGTCAGGACGGGTCTGATTCTGTCTGGAAGGAAAACACCCCCTCAGTGTGTTAGTCAGGACTGGTCTGATTCTGTCTGGAAGGAAAACACCCCCTCAGTGTGTTAGTCCAGGACGGGTCTGATTCTGTCTGGAAGGAAAACACCCCCTCAGTGTGTTAGTCAGGACTGGTCTGATTCTGTCTGGAAGGAAAACACCCCCTCAGTGTGTTAGTCAGGACGGGTCTGATTCTGTCTGGAAGGAAAACACCCCCTCAGTGTGTTAGTCAGGACTGGTCTGATTCTGTCTGGAAGGAAAACACCCCCTCAGTGTGTTAGTCCAGGACTGGTCTGATTCTGTCTGGAAGGAAAACACCCCCTCAGTGTGTTAGTCCAGGACTGGTCTGATTCTGTCTGGAAGGAAAACACCCCCTCAGTGTGTTAGTCCAGGACTGGTCTGATTCTGTCTGGAAGGAAAACACCCCCTCAGTGTGTTAGTCCAGGACTGGTCTGATTCTGTCTGGAAGGAAAACACCCCCTCAGTGTGTTAGTCAGGACGGGTCTGATTCTGTCTGGAAAACACCCCCTCAGTGTGTTAGTCCAGGACGGGTCTGATTCTGTCTGGAAAACACCCCCTCAGTGTGTTAGTCAGGACTGGCCTGATTCTGTCTGGAAGGAAAACACCCCCTCAGTGTGTTAGTCCAGGACGGGTCTGATTCTGTCTGGAAGGAAAACACCCCCTCAGTGTGTTAGTCCAGGACGGGTCTGATTCTGTCTGGAAGGAAAACACCCCCTCAGTGTGTTAGTCAGGACTGGTCTGATTCTGTCTGGAAGGAAAACACCCCCTCAGTGTGTTAGTCAGGACTGGTCTGATTCTGTCTGGAAGGAAAACACCCCCTCAGTGTGTTAGTCCAGGACTGGTCTGATTCTGTCTGGAAGGAAAACACCCCCTCAGTGTGTTAGTCAGGACTGGTCTGATTCTGTCTGGAAGGAAAACACCCCCTCAGTGTGTTAGTCAGGACTGGTCTGATTCTGTCTGGAAGGAAAACACCCCCTCAGTGTGTTAGTCCAGGACTGGTCTGATTCTGTCTGGAAGGAAAACACCCCCTCAGTGTGTTAGTCCAGGACTGGTCTGATTCTGTCTGGAAAACACCCCCTCAGTGTGTTAGTCCAGGACTGGTCTGATTCTGTCTGGAAGGAAAACACCCCCTCAGTGTGTTAGTCAGGACTGGTCTGATTCTGTCTGGAAGGAAAACACCCCCTCAGTGTGTTAGTCCAGGACTGGTCTGATTCTGTCTGGAAGGAAAACACCCCCTCAGTGTGTTAGTCAGGACTGGTCTGATTCTGTCTGGAAGGAAAACACCCCCTCAGTGTGTTAGTCCAGGACTGGTCTGATTCTGTCTGGAAGGAAAACACCCCCTCAGTGTGTTAGTCCAGGACGGGTCTGATTCTGTCTGGAAGGAAAACACCCCCTCAGTGTGTTAGTCAGGACTGGTCTGATTCTGTCTGGAAGGAAAACACCCCCTCAGTGTGTTAGTCCAGGACTGGTCTGATTCTGTCTGGAAGGAAAACACCCCCTCAGTGTGTTAGTCCAGGACTGGTCTGATTCTGTCTGGAAGGAAAACACCCCCTCAGTGTGTTAGTCAGGACTGGTCTGATTCTGTCTGGAAGGAAAACACCCCCTCAGTGTGTTAGTCAGGACTGG
Organism: Coregonus lavaretus; assembly: GCF_964263955.1. Classification (NCBI taxonomy): domain Eukaryota; kingdom Metazoa; phylum Chordata; class Actinopteri; order Salmoniformes; family Salmonidae; genus Coregonus; species Coregonus lavaretus. The sequence continues at coordinate 14,322 of NW_028161131.1, forward strand.
TCTGATTCTGTCTGGAAGGAAAACACCCCCTCAGTGTGTTAGTCCAGGACTGGTCTGATTCTGTCTGGAAGGAAAACACCCCCTCAGTGTGTTAGTCCAGGACTGGTCTGATTCTGTCTGGAAGGAAAACACCCCCTCAGTGTGTTAGTCCAGGACTGGTCTGATTCTGTCTGGAAGGAAAACACCCCCTCAGTGTGTTAGTCCAGGACTGGTCTGATTCTGTCTGGAAGGAAAACACCCCCTCAGTGTGTTAGTCCAGGACTGGTCTGATTCTGTCTGGAAGGAAAACACCCCCTCAGTGTGTTAGTCAGGACTGGTCTGATTCTGTCTGGAAGGAAAACACCCCTCAGTGTGTTAGTCAGGACTGGTCTGATTCTGTCTGGAAGGAAAACACCCCCTCAGTGTGTTAGTCCAGGACTGGTCTGATTCTGTCTGGAAAACACCCCCTCAGTGTGTTAGTCAGGACTGGTCTGATTCTGTCTGGAAGGAAAACACCCCCTCAGTGTGTTAGTCCAGGACTGGTCTGATTCTGTCTGGAAGGAAAACACCCCCTCAGTGTGTTAGTCAGGACTGGTCTGATTCTGTCTGGAAGGAAAACACCCCCTCAGTGTGTTAGTCCAGGACTGGTCTGATTCTGTCTGGAAGGAAAACACCCCCTCAGTGTGTTAGTCCAGGACTGGTCTGATTCTGTCTGGAAGGAAAACACCCCCTCAGTGTGTTAGTCAGGACTGGTCTGATTCTGTCTGGAAGGAAAACACCCCCTCAGTGTGTTAGTCCAGGACTGGTCTGATTCTGTCTGGAAGGAAAACACCCCCTCAGTGTGTTAGTCCAGGACTGGTCTGATTCTGTCTGGAAGGAAAACACCCCCTCAGTGTGTTAGTCAGGACTGGTCTGATTCTGTCTGGAAGGAAAACACCCCCTCAGTGTGTTAGTCAGGACTGGTCTGATTCTGTCTGGAAGGAAAACACCCCCTCAGTGTGTTAGTCAGGACTGGTCTGATTCTGTCTGGAAGGAAAACACCCCCTCAGTGTGTTAGTCCAGGACTGGTCTGATTCTGTCTGGAAGGAAAACACCCCCTCAGTGTGTTAGTCCAGGACTGGTCTGATTCTGTCTGGAAGGAAAACACCCCCTCAGTGTGTTAGTCCAGGACTGGTCTGATTCTGTCTGGAAGGAAAACACCCCCTCAGTGTGTTAGTCAGGACTGGTCTGATTCTGTCTGGAAAACACCCCCTCAGTGTGTTAGTCAGGACTGGTCTGATTCTGTCTGGAAGGAAAACACCCCCTCAGTGTGTTAGTCAGGACTGGTCTGATTCTGTCTGGAAAACACCCCCTCAGTGTGTTAGTCCAGGACTGGTCTGATTCTGTCTGGAAAACACCCCCTCAGTGTGTTAGTCAGGACTGGTCTGATTCTGTCTGGAAAACACCCCCTCAGTGTGTTAGTCCAGGACTGGTCTGATTCTGTCTGGAAGGAAAACACCCCCTCAGTGTGTTAGTCAGGACTGGTCTGATTCTGTCTGGAAGGAAAACACCCCCTCAGTGTGTTAGTCAGGACTGGTCTGATTCTGTCTGGAAGGAAAACACCCCCTCAGTGTGTTAGTCCAGGACTGGTCTGATTCTGTCTGGAAGGAAAACACCCCCTCAGTGTGTTAGTCCAGGACTGGTCTGATTCTGTCTGGAAGGAAAACACCCCCTCAGTGTGTTAGTCAGGACTGGTCTGATTCTGTCTGGAAGGAAAACACCCCCTCAGTGTGTTAGTCCAGGACTGGTCTGATTCTGTCTGGAAGGAAAACACCCCCTCAGTGTGTTAGTCAGGACTGGTCTGATTCTGTCTGGAAGGAAAACACCCCCTCAGTGTGTTAGTCAGGACTGGTCTGATTCTGTCTGGAAAACACCCCCTCAGTGTGTTAGTCCAGGACTGGTCTGATTCTGTCTGGAAGGAAAACACCCCCTCAGTGTGTTAGTCCAGGACTGGTCTGATTCTGTCTGGAAGGAAAACACCCCCTCAGTGTGTTAGTCCAGGACTGGTCTGATTCTGTCTGGAAGGAAAACACCCCCTCAGTGTGTTAGTCAGGACTGGTCTGATTCTGTCTGGAAGGAAAACACCCCCTCAGTGTGTTAGTCAGGACTGGTCTGATTCTGTCTGGAAGGAAAACACCCCCTCAGTGTGTTAGTCAGGACTGGTCTGATTCTGTCTGGAAAAACACCCCCTCAGTGTGTTAGTCAGGACTGGTCTGATTCTGTCTGGAAGGAAAACACCCCCTCAGTGTGTTAGTCAGGACTGGTCTGATTCTGTCTGGAAGGAAAACACCCCCTCAGTGTGTTAGTCCAGGACTGGTCTGATTCTGTCTGGAAGAACACCCCCTCAGTGTGTTAGTCAGGACTGGTCTGATTCTGTCTGGAAGGAAAACACCCCCTCAGTGTGTTAGTCCAGGACTGGTCTGATTCTGTCTGGAAGGAAAACACCCCCTCAGTGTGTTAGTCCAGGACTGGTCTGATTCTGTCTGGAAGGAAAACACCCCCTCAGTGTGTTAGTCAGGACTGGTCTGATTCTGTCTGGAAGGAAAACACCCCCTCAGTGTGTTAGTCCAGGACTGGTCTGATTCTGTCTGGAAGGAAAACACCCCCTCAGTGTGTTAGTCCAGGACTGGTCTGATTCTGTCTGGAAGGAAAACACCCCCTCAGTGTGTTAGTCCAGGACTGGTCTGATTCTGTCTGGAAGGAAAACACCCCCTCAGTGTGTTAGTCAGGACTGGTCTGATTCTGTCTGGAAAACACCCCCTCAGTGTGTTAGTCCAGGACTGGTCTGATTCTGTCTGGAAAACGACCCCCTCAGTGTGTTAGTCCAGGACTGGTCTGATTCTGTCTGGAAGGAAAACACCCCCTCAGTGTGTTAGTCAGGACTGGTCTGATTCTGTCTGGAAGGAAAACACCCCCTCAGTGTGTTAGTCAGGACTGGTCTGATTCTGTCTGGAAGGAAAACACCCCTCAGTGTGTTAGTCAGGACTGGTCTGATTCTGTCTGGAAGGAAAACACCCCCTCAGTGTGTTAGTCCAGGACTGGTCTGATTCTGTCTGGAAAACACCCCCTCAGTGTGTTAGTCCAGGACTGGTCTGATTCTGTCTGGAAAACACCCCCTCAGTGTGTTAGTCAGGACTGGTCTGATTCTGTCTGGAAGGAAAACACCCCCTCAGTGTGTTAGTCCAGGACTGGTCTGATTCTGTCTGGAAGGAAAACACCCCCTCAGTGTGTTAGTCCAGGACTGGTCTGATTCTGTCTGGAAAACACCCCCTCAGTGTGTTAGTCCAGGACTGGTCTGATTCTGTCTGGAAAACACCCCCTCAGTGTGTTAGTCAGGACTGGTCTGATTCTGTCTGGAAGGAAAACACCCCCTCAGTGTGTTAGTCCAGGACTGGTCTGATTCTGTCTGGAAGGAAAACACCCCCTCAGTGTGTTAGTCCAGGACTGGTCTGATTCTGTCTGGAAAACACCCCCTCAGTGTGTTAGTCCAGGACTGGTCTGATTCTGTCTGGAAGGAAAACACCCCCTCAGTGTGTTAGTCAGGACTGGTCTGATTCTGTCTGGAAGGAAAACACCCCCTCAGTGTGTTAGTCCAGGACTGGTCTGATTCTGTCTGGAAGGAAAACACCCCCTCAGTGTGTTAGTCCAGGACTGGTCTGATTCTGTCTGGAAAACACCCCCTCAGTGTGTTAGTCCAGGACTGGTCTGATTCTGTCTGGAAAACACCCCCTCAGTGTGTTAGTCAGGACTGGTCTGATTCTGTCTGGAAGGAAAACACCCCCTCAGTGTGTTAGTCCAGGACTGGTCTGATTCTGTCTGGAAGGAAAACACCCCCTCAGTGTGTTAGTCAGGACTGGTCTGATTCTGTCTGGAAGGAAAACACCCCCTCAGTGTGTTAGTCAGGACTGGTCTGATTCTGTCTGAAAACACCCCCTCAGTGTGTTAGTCAGGACTGGTCTGATTCTGTCTGGAAGGAAAACACCCCCTCAGTGTGTTAGTCCAGGACTGGTCTGATTCTGTCTGGAAGGAAAACACCCCCTCAGTGTGTTAGTCCAGGACTGGTCTGATTCTGTCTGGAAGGAAAACACCCCCTCAGTGTGTTAGTCCAGGACTGGTCTGATTCTGTCTGAGAAAACACCCCCTCAGTGTGTTAGTCAGGACTGGTCTGATTCTGTCTGGAAGGAAAACACCCCCTCAGTGTGTTAGTCAGGACTGGTCTGATTCTGTCTGGAAGGAAAACACCCCCTCAGTGTGTTAGTCCAGGACTGGTCTGATTCTGTCTGGAAGGAAAACACCCCCTCAGTGTGTTAGTCAGGACTGGTCTGATTCTGTCTGGAAGGAAAACACCCCCTCAGTGTGTTAGTCCAGGACTGGTCTGATTCTGTCTGGAAGGAAAACACCCCCTCAGTGTGTTAGTCAGGACTGGTCTGATTCTGTCTGGAAGGAAAACACCCCCTCAGTGTGTTAGTCAGGACTGGTCTGATTCTGTCTGGAAGGAAAACACCCCCTCAGTGTGTTAGTCCAGGACTGGTCTGATTCTGTCTGGAAGGAAAACACCCCCTCAGTGTGTTAGTCCAGGACTGGTCTGATTCTGTCTGGAAGGAAAACACCCCCTCAGTGTGTTAGTCCAGGACTGGTCTGATTCTGTCTGGAAGGAAAACACCCCCTCAGTGTGTTAGTCCAGGACTGGTCTGATTCTGTCTGGAAGGAAAACACCCCCTCAGTGTGTTAGTCAGGACGGGTCTGATTCTGTCTGGAAGGAAAACACCCCCTCAGTGTGTTAGTCCAGGACTGGTCTGATTCTGTCTGGAAGGAAAACACCCCCTCAGTGTGTTAGTCCAGGACTGGTCTGATTCTGTCTGGAAAACACCCCCTCAGTGTGTTAGTCCAGGACTGGTCTGATTCTGTCTGGAAGGAAAACACCCCCTCAGTGTGTTAGTCAGGACTGGTCTGATTCTGGAAGGAAAACACCCCCTCAGTGTGTTAGTCAGGACTGGTCTGATTCTGGAAGGAAAAACACCCCCTCAGTGTGTTAGTCAGGACTGGTCTGATTCTGGAAGGAAAACACCCCCTCAGTGTGTTAGTCAGGACTGGTCTGATTCTGGAAGGAAAACACCCCCTCAGTGTGTTGTAGCTAAACTACGCTATTAGGAAAAAATAGTGTAGTTCTGAACTTAGAGAGAAGCAATGTCTGTCCTCTGGAGCAAAGAGGGAGTCCCTCCCTCCCCCCCTTTGCGCGTGTGTGTGTGTTTCTGTGTGTGTGTTTCTGTGTGTGTGTGTGTGTGTTTCTGTGTGTGTGTGTATTTGTGTGTGATCGCTGTAAGTCACTTCCTTCCAAAAACATGCATACAACCACAGACTTACCCCCCCCCCCCCCCCCCCCCCCCCCCCCCCTCACCCCTCCTCACCCTCATCCTCTCACAATGGCCGTCACAGGAGCTTACTGAAAATGTCCTGTGATATCTCTCTCCTTGGTGTTGTTTTTGAGATCTCGTCCCAAATGGCACCCTATTCCCTTTACAGTGCACTACTTTTAGACCAGAACTATATAGGGAATTGGGGTCCCCAGGGCACGTAGGGTTCTGGTCAACAGTAGTGCACTACTTTTAGACCAGAACTATATAGGGATTGGGGTCCCAGGGCACGTAGGGTTCTGGTCAACAGTAGTGCACTACTTTTAGACCAGAACTATATAGGGATTGGGGTCCCAGGGCACGTAGGGTTCTGGTCAACAGTAGTGCACTACTTTAGACCAGAACTATATAGGGATGGGGGTCCCAGGGCACGTAGGGTTCTGGTCAACAGTAGTGCACTACTTTAGACCAGAACTATATAGGGATTGGGGGTCCCAGGGCACGTAGGGTTCTGGTCAACAGTAGTGCACTACTTTAGACCAGAACTATATAGGGATGGGGGTCCCAGGGCACGTAGGGTTCTGGTCAACAGTAGTGCACTACTTTAGACCAGAACTATATAGGGATGGGGGTCCCAGGGCACGTAGGGTTCTGGTCAACAGTAGTGCACTACTTTAGACCAGAACTATATAGGGATGGGGGTCCCAGGGCACGTAGGGTTCTGGTCAACAGTAGTGCACTACTTTAGACCAGAACTATATAGGGATGGGGGTCCCAGGGCACGTAGGGTTCTGGTCAACAGTAGTGCACTGCAAAGGGAATGCGGTGCCATTTGGGGACGCAGTTGGAGATTTGTCTCCCGGGAGGCGTGATGGTGGCCGGGGCGCACTGGGGTCACGCTGGGGGTCGTGACGACAATAGCAGGTAGGATCAGCTGACCCTGAAACGTATTCATTCACGCTTAGAGACCCATTAAAAAACACAGGGTAGGCTGGGTGCAAAATGGCACCCTATTCCCTATTATGGTGCACTACTTTAGACGAGAGGCCTGTGGGTGTCCCTATGAGGATAAAGTAGTGCACTATATAGTGGGTAGGGTGCCATTTGGGAACCAGCCTTTGTCTCAGCCAGAGTGTGTTTACGGTCAGAGATCCACTTCTCTCTTTCTTTCTCTGTTTGTTTTGGGTTTATTTTTTAAATGTTCCCTCTCTCATTCTTACTTTCCTTCACTGTCTGTCTGTCTGTCTGTCTGTCTGTCTGTCTGTCTGTCTGTCTGTCTGTCTGTCTGTCTGTCTGTCTGTCTGTCTGTCTGTCTGTCTGTCTGTCTGTCTGCTACCATGTTGTGCTGCTGCCATGTTGTGTTGCTACCATGTTGTTTTCATGTTTTGTTGCTACCATGCTGTGTTGTTGTCTTAGGTCTCTCTTTATGTAGTGTTGTGTTGTCTCTCTTTATGTAGTGTTGTGGTGTCTCTCTTTATGTAGTGTTGTGGTGTCTCTCTTTATGCAGTGTTGTGGTGTCTCTCTTTATGTAGTGTTGTGGTGTCTCTCTTTATGTAGTGTTGTGGTGTCTCTCTTTATGTAGTGATGTGGTGTCTCTCTTTATGTAGTGATGTGGTGTCTCTCTTTATGTAGTGTTGTGGTGTCTCTCTTTATGTAGTGTTGTGGTGTCTCTCTTTATGTAGTGATGTGGTGTCTCTCTTTATGTAGTGTTGTGGTGTCTCTCTTTATGTAGTGTTGTGGTGTCTCTCTTTATGCAGTGTTGTGGTGTCTCTCTTGTCTTGATGTGTGTTTTATTTTTAATCCCAGGTCCCCGTCCCCGCAGGAGGCCTTTTGTTTTTTGGCAGGACATCATTGTAAATAATATTTTTTTCTTAACTGACTTGTTAAATAAAACATAAAAATAAAAAGTCTGTTTATCTGCCTGTTTGCCTGTCTGCGTGTCTGTCCGTCTGTCTCCACCCTGTCTCTCTCTCTCTCTCTCTCTCTCTCTCTCTCTCTGTCTCTCTCTCTCTCTCTCCTCTCTCTCTCTCTCTCTCTCTCTCTCTCTCTCTCTCTCTCTCTCTCTCTCTCTCTCTCTCTCTCGCCCTCTCTCTCCCCCTCTCCCTCTCTCTCTCTCTCTCTCTCTCTCTCCCTCTTCTCAATCTCTCATCTGTATAGTTTGTGGGACAGAGAAGAAAGAGAAGGGAGATTTTAAAGGAATGTTTCTGTCTCTTTGTTGGGTCGCTGGAGGGGTTCGTATTACTGGTGACAGTTTCTGAGTCAGTCAGGCTCAACCAGAAACTGTTTACAATGCAGAAGGTCTCTATACTGTGTCTATCAGTAGTTATCCTAGACCTCAGTCCCATAGTAATGAATGTAGTACTGCTGTCTATCAGTAGTTACCCTAGACCTCAGTCCCATAGTAATGAATGTAGTACTGCTGTCTATCAGTAGTTATCCTAGACCCCAGTCCCGTAGTAATGAATGTAGTACTGCTGTCTGCATCAGTAGTTATCCTAGACCCCAGTCCCATAGTAATGAATGTAGTACTGTGTCTATCAGTAGTTATCCTAGACCCCAGTCCCATAGTAATGAATGTAGTACTGCTGTCTATCAGTAGTTACCCTAGACCTCAGTCCCATAGTAATGAATGTAGTACTGCTGTCTATCAGTAGTTATCCTGGACCCCAGTCCCATAGTAATGAATGTAGTACTGCTGTCTGCATCAGTAGTTACCCTAGACCCCAGTCCCATAGTAATGAATGTAGTACTGCTGTCTGCATCAGTAGATATCCTAGACCCCAGTCCCATAGTAATGAATGTAGTACTGCTGTCTATCAGTAGTTATCCTAGACCCCAGTCCCATAGTAATGAATGTAGTACTGCTGTCTATCAGTAGTTATCCTAGACCCCAGTCCCATAGTAATGAATGTAGTACTGCTGTCTGCATCAGTAGTTATCCTAGACCCCAGTCCCATAGTAATGAATGTAGTACTGCTGTCTATCAGTAGTTAGACCCCAGTCCCATAGTAATGAATGTAGTACTGCTGTCTGCATCAGTAGTTATCCTAGACCCCAGTCCCATAGTAATGAATGTAGTACTGCTGTCTGCATCAGTAGTTATCCTAGACCCCAGTCCCATAGTAATGAATGTAGTACTGCTGTCTATCAGTAGTTATCCTAGACCCCAGTCCCATAGTAATGAATGTAGTACTGCTGTCTGCATCAGTAGTTGTCCTAGACCTCAGTCCCATAGTAATGAATGTAGTACTGCTGTCTGCATCAGTAGTTATCCTAGCCCCCAGTCCCATAGTAATGAATGTAGTACTGCTGTCTGCATCAGTAGTTATCCTAGACCCCAGTCCCATAGTAATGAATGTAGTACTGCTGTCTATCAGTAGTTATCCTAGACCCCAGTCCCATAGTAATGAATGTAGTACTGCTGTCTATCAGTAGTTATCCTAGACCTCAGTCCCATAGTAATGAATGTAGTACTGCTGTCTATCAGTAGTTATCCTAGACCCCAGTCCCATAGTAATGAATGTAGTACTGCTGTCTATCAGTAGTTATCCTAGCCCTCAGTCCCATAGTAATGAATGTAGTACTGCTGTCTATCAGTAGTTATCCTAGCCCTCAGTCCCATAGTAATGAATGTAGTACTGCTGTCTGCATCAGTAGTTATCCCAGACCTCAGTCCCATAGTAATGAATGTAGTACTGCTGTCTATCAGTAGTTATCCTAGACCCCAGTCCCATAGTAATGAATGTAGTACTGCTGTCTGCATCAGTAGTTATCCTAGACCTTAGTCCCATAGTAATGAATGTAGTACTGCTGTCTGCATCAGTAGTTACCCTAGACCCCAGTCCCATAGTAATGAATGTAGTACTGCTGTCTGCATCAGTAGTTATCCCAGACCCCAGTCCCATAGTAATGAATGTAGTACTGCTGTCTATCAGTAGTTATCCTAGACCTCAGTCCCATAGTAATGAATGTAGTACTGCTGTCTGCATCAGTAGTTATCCTAGACCCCAGTCCCATAGTAATGAATGTAGTACTGCTGTCTATCAGTAGTTATCCTAGACCCCAGTCCCATAGTAATGAATGTAGTACTGCTGTCTATCAGTAGTTATCCTAGACCCCAGTCCCATAGTAATGAATGTAGTACTGCTGTCTGCATCAGTAGTTATCCTAGACCTCAGTCCCATAGTAATGAATGTAGTACTGCTGTCTATCAGTAGTTACCCTAGACCCCAGTCCCATAGTAATGAATGTAGTACTGCTGTCTATCAGTAGTTATCATAGACATCAGTCCCATAGTAATGAATGTAGTACTGCTGTCTATCAGTAGTTATCCTAGCCCCCAGTCCCATAGTAATGAATGTAGTACTGCTGTCTGCATCAGTAGTTATCCTAGACCCCAGTCCCATAGTAATGAATGTAGTACTGCTGTCTATCAGTAGTTATCCTACACCTCAGTCCCATAGTAATGAATGTAGTACTGCTGTCTATCAGTAGTTATCCTAGACCTCAGTCCCATAGTAATGAATGTAGTACTGCTGTCTGCATCAGTAGTTATCCTATACCTCAGTCCCATAGTAATGAATGTAGTACTGCTGTCTGCATCAGTAGTTATCCTAGACCCCAGTCCCATAGTAATGAATGTAGTACTGCTGTCTATCAGTAGTTATCCTACACCTCAGTCCCATAGTAATGAATGTAGTACTGCTGTCTATCAGTAGTTATCCTAGACCTCAGTCCCATAGTAATGAATGTAGTACTGCTGTCTGCATCAGTAGTTATCCTATACCTCAGTCCCATAGTAATGAATGTAGTACTGCTGTCTATCAGTAGTTATCCTAGCCCCCAGTCCCATAGTAATGAATGTAGTACTGCTGTCTATCAGTAGTTATCCTAGACCCCAGTCCCATAGTAATGAATGTAGTACTGCTGTCTGCATCAGTAGTTATCCTAGACCCCAGTCCCATAGTAATGAATGTAGTACTGCTGTCTGCATCAGTAGTTATCCTAGACCCCAGTCCCATAGTAATGAATGTAGTACTGCTGTCTATCAGTAGTTATCCTAGACCTCAGTCCCATAGTAATGAATGTAGTACTGCTGTCTGCATCAGTAGTTATCCCAGCCCCCAGTCCCATAGTAATGAATGTAGTACTGCTGTCTATCAGTAGTTATCCTAGACCTCAGTCCCATAGTAATGAATGTAGTACTGCTGTCTGCATCAGTAGTTATCCCAGCCCCCAGTCCCATAGTAATGAATGTAGTACTGCTGTCTGCATCAGTAGTTATCCTAGACCTCAGTCCCATAGTAATGAATGTAGTACTGCTGTCTATCAGTAGTTATCCTAGACCCCAGTCCCATAGTAATGAATGTAGTACTGCTGTCTATCAGTAGTTATCCTAGACCCCAGTCCCATAGTAATGAATGTAGTACTGCTGTCTGCATCAGTAGTTATCCTAGCCCTCAGTCCCATAGTAATGAATGTAGTACTGCTGTCTGCATCAGTAGTTATCCTAGACCCCAGTCCCATAGTAATGAATGTAGTACTGCTGTCTATCAGTAGTTATCCTAGACCCCAGTCCCATAGTAATGAATGTAGTACTGCTGTCTGCATCAGTAGTTATCCTAGACCCCAGTCCCATAGTAATGAATGTAGTACTGTGTCTATCAGTAGTTATCCTAGACCCCAGTCCCATAGTAATGAATGTAGTACTGCTGTCTGCATCAGTAGTTATCCTAGACCCCAGTCCCATAGTAATGAATGTAGTACTGCTGTCTGCATCAGTAGTTATCCTAGACCCCAGTCCCATAGTAATGAATGTAGTACTGCTGTCTATCAGTAGTTGCAGTGTGAGGTCAGGGGTCAAGACAGAATCGCCCGGCAGTGGTGTAACAAGACCTAGCCAGTCACTGATCGCCCTGGGCCCGGCAGTGGTGTAACAAGACCTAGCCAGTCACTGATCGCCCTGGGCCCGGCAGTGGTGTAACAAGACCTAGCCAGTCACTGATCGCCCTGGGCCCGGCAGTGGTGTAACAAGACCTAGCCAGTCACTGATCGCCCTGGGCCCGGCAGTGGGTGTAACAAGACCTAGCCAGTCACTGATCGCCCTGGGCCCGGCAGTGGTGTAACAAGACCTAGCCAGTCACTGATCGCCCTGGGCCCGGCAGTGGGTGTAACAAGACCTAGCCAGTCACTGATCGCCCTGGGCCCGGCAGTGGTGGAACAAGACCTAGCCAGTCACTGATCGCCCTGGGCCCGGCAGTGGTGGAACAAGACCTAGCCAGTCACTGATCGCCCTGGGCCCGGCAGTGGTGGAACAAGACCTAGCCAGTCACTGATCGCCCTGGGCCCGGCAGTGGTGTAACAAGACCTAGCCAGTCACTGATCGCCCTGGGCCCGGCAGTGGTGTAACAAGACCTAGCCAGTCACTGATCGCCCTGGGCCCGGCAGTGGTGTAACAAGACCTAGCCAGTCACTGATCGCCCTGAGCCCGGCAGTGGTGTAACAAGACCTAGCCAGTCACTGATCGCCCTGGGCCCGGCAGTGGTGTAACAAGACCTAGCCAGTCACTGATCGCCCTGGGCCCGGCAGTGGTGTAACAAGACCTAGCCAGTCACTGATCGCCCTGGGCCCGGCAGTGGTGTAACAAGACCTAGCCAGTCACTGATCGCCCTGGGCCCTGCAGTGGTGTAACAAGACCTAGCCAGTCACTGATCGCCCTGGGCCCTGCAGTGGTGTAACAAGACCTAGCCAGTCACTGATCGCCCTGGGCCCTGCAGTGGTGTAACAAGACCTAGCCAGTCACTGATCGCCCTGGGCCCGGCAGTGGTGTAACAAGACCTAGCCAGTCACTGATCGCCCTGGGCCCGGCAGTGGTGTAACAAGACCTAGCCAGTCACTGATCGCCCTGGTCCCGGCAGTGGTGTAACAAGACCTAGCCAGTCACTGATCGCCCTGGGCCCTGCAGTGGTGTAACAAGACCTAGCCAGTCACTGATCGCCCTGGGCCCTGCAGTGGTGTAACAAGACCTAGCCAGTCACTGATCGCCCTGGGCCCTGCAGTGGTGTAACAAGACCTAGCCAGTCACTGATCGCCCTGGGCCCGGCAGTGGTGTAACAAGACCTAGCCAGTCACTGATCGCCCTGGGCCCTGCAGTGGTGTAACAAGACCTAGCCAGTCACTGATCGCCCTGGGCCCGGCAGTGGTGTAACAAGACCTAGCCAGTCACTGATCGCCCTGGGCCCGGCAGTGGTGTAACAAGACCTAGCCAGTCACTGATCGCCCTGGGCCCGGCAGTGGTGTAACAAGACCTAGCCAGTCACTGATCGCCCTGGGCCCGGCAGTGGTGTAACAAGACCTAGCCAGTCACTGATCGCCCTGGTCCCGGCAGTGGTGTAACAAGACCTAGCCAGTCACTGATCGCCCTGGGCCCTGCAGTGGTGTAACAAGACCTAGCCAGTCACTGATCGCCCTGGGCCCGGCAGTGGTGTAACAAGACCTAGCCAGTCACTGATCGCCCTGGGCCCGGCAGTGGTGTAACAAGACCTAGCCAGTCACTGATCGCCCTGGTCCCGGCAGTGGTGTAACAAGACCTAGCCAGTCACTGATCGCCCTGGGCCCTGCAGTGGTGTAACAAGACCTAGCCAGTCACTGATCGCCCTGGGCCCTGCAGTGGTGTAACAAGACCTAGCCAGTCACTGATCGCCCTGGGCCCTGCAGTGGTGTAACAAGACCTAGCCAGTCACTGATCGCCCTGGGCCCGGCAGTGGTGTAACAAGACCTAGCCAGTCACTGATCGCCCTGGGCCCTG
>NW_028161131.1:32500-38377 GCF_964263955.1 Coregonus lavaretus
GGAGTCTCGTAGGAAGGTTGGAGAGAGGGAAGCTAGTGTGGAGTCTCGTAGGAAGGTTGGAGAGAGGGAAGCTAGTGTGGAGTCTCGTAGGAAGGTTGGAGAGAGGGAAGCTAGTGTGGAGTCTCGTAGGAAGGTTGGAGAGAGGGAAGCTAGTGTGGAGTCTCGTAGGAAGGTTGGAGAGAGGGAAGCTAGTGTGGAGTCTGGTAGGAAGGTTGGAGAGAGGGAAGCTAGTGTGGAGTCTCGTAGGAAGGTTGGAGAGAGGGAAGCTAGTGTGGAGTCTCGTAGGAAGGTTGGAGAGAGGGAAGCTAGTGTGGAGTCTCGTAGGAAGGTTGGAGAGAGGGAAGCTAGTGTGGAGTCTCGTAGGAAGGTTGGAGAGAGGGAAGCTAGTGTGGAGTCTCGTAGGAAGGTTGGAGAGAGGGAAGCTAGTGTGGAGTCTCGTAGGAAGGTTGGAGAGAGGGAAGCTAGTGTGGCGTCTCGTAGGAAGGTTGGAGAGAGGGAAGCTAGTGTGGAGTCTCGTAGGAAGGTTGGAGAGCGGGAAGCTAGTGTGGAGTCTCGTAGGAAGGTTGAAGAGAGGGAAGCTAGTGTGGAGTCTCGTAGGAAGGTTGGAGAGAGGGAAGCTAGTGTGGAGTCTGGTAGGAAGGTTGGAGAGAGGGAAGCTAGTGTGGAGTCTCGTAGGAAGGTTGGAGAGAGGGAAGCTAGTGTGGAGTCTCGTAGGAAGGTTGGAGAGAGGGAAGCTAGTGTGGAGTCTCGTAGGAAGGTTGGAGAGAGGGAAGCTAGTGTGGAGTCTCGTAGGAAGGTTGGAGAGAGGGAAGCTAGTGTGGAGTCTCGTAGGAAGGTTGGAGAGAGGGAAGCTAGTGTGGCGTCTCGTAGGAAGGTTGGAGAGAGGGAAGCTAGTGTGGAGTCTCGTAGGAAGGTTGGAGAGAGGGAAGCTAGTTTGGAGTCTCGTAGGAAGGTTGGAGAGAGGGAAGCTAGTGTGGAGTCTCGTAGGAAGGTTAGAGAGAGGGAAGCTAGTGTGGAGTCTCGTAGGAAGGTTGGAGAGAGGGAAGCTAGTGTGGAGTCTCGTAGGAAGGTTGGAGAGAGGGAAGCTAGTGTGGAGTCTCGTAGGAAGGTTGGAGAGAGGGAAGCTAGTGTGGAGTCTCGTAGGAAGGTTGGAGAGAGGGAAGCTAGTGTGGAGTCTCGTAGGAAGGTTGGAGAGAGGGAAGCTAGTGTGGAGTCTCGTAGGAAGGTTGGAGAGAGGGAAGCTAGTGTGGAGTCTCGTAGGAAGGTTGGAGAGAGGGAAGCTAGTGTGGAGTCTCGTAGGAAGGTTGGAGAGAGGGAAGCTAGTGTGGAGTCTCGTAGGAAGGTTGGAGAGAGGGAAGCTAGTGTGGAGTCTCGTAGGAAGGTTGGAGAGAGGGAAGCTAGTGTGGAGTCTCGTAGGAAGGTTGGAGAGAGGGAAGCTAGTGTGGAGTCTCGTAGGAAGGTTGGAGAGAGGGAAGCTAGTGTGGAGTCTCGTAGGAAGGTTGGAGAGAGGGAAGCTAGTGTGGCGTCTCGTAGGAAGGTTGGAGAGAGGGAAGCTAGTGTGGCGTCTCGTAGGAAGGTTGGAGAGAGGGAAGCTAGTGTGGAGTCTCGTAGGAAGGTTGGAGAGAGGGAAGCTAGTGTGGAGTCTCGTAGGAAGGTTGGAGAGAGGGAAGCTAGTGTGGAGTCTCGTAGGAAGGTTGGAGAGAGGGAAGCTAGTGTGGAGTCTCGTAGGAAGGTTGGAGAGAGGGAAGCTACACGTACATTAGAGAGAAATATAAATGGTGTAAAGAAATGCCTGGATGGACAGGGTCAGTCGACTACAACGGGAGAGGTCGTGGCATGGGTCAATTAAGGTGAACGCATTCCAGGAAATTAAAGAATCATATTAGAATCATTTTAGAATCATATTAGAATTATATTAGAATTATATTAGAATCATATTAGAATCATGTTAGAATCATGTTAGAATCATATTAGAATTATATTAGAATCATTTTAGAATCATTTTAGAATCATATTAGTCCTCTAACTGTCAGATCGTTGGGCTGAACCACCGATATGATGCACCTGAGTCCAGCTCACTGAGACAGTAGACATACCTGTCTTACTACCTCTAGTCAAAAGTAGGAAACAGGGTGCCGTTTGGTGCGTCCCAATAACATCCCCTTCCTCCTGAAGTGTGCCCTCGTTCACTACTCCCCACCAATTTAAAAGCTGGATTGGTCGTGGAATGGGTTAAAGGGAGTTTCCTTGTACCAATCGTTTCCTTTAAAATCCATGAAGGGAAGTGAACATGTGAGAAAGGAGAGATTATTGAGATGCAGCCTGTGTTCAGTTGTGCGTCAACATCCTCTGGGCTGACAGCTAAAGTGTGTGTGTACGTTTACATCCTCTGGGCTGACAGCTAAAGTGTGTGTGTGTGTGTGTGTGTGTGTGTGTGTGCAGGTGTGTGTGTTAACATCCGCTGGGCTGACAGCTAAAGTAGCACAGCGATGTCCCAGACTATCCGCCTCTGGCCTTTTACCTCTCTATCTCCTCCTCTACCTCTTTCTAAGTGTTTTCTCTCTCTCTCTCCTCTCTCTCTCTCTCCTCTCTTTTTGAGTGGGTTTTTATCTCTCTCTCTCAATTCAATTTAAGGGCTTTATTGACATGGGAAACGTATGTTAACTCTCTTTCTTTCCTCTATTTATAGGTGTTGTTCTCTCTCTCTCTCCTCTCTTTATAAGTGTTGTTATATCTCTCTCTCCTCTCCTCTTTAAGTGTTGTTCTATCTCTCTCTCTCCTCTCTGTATAAGTGTTGTTCTCTCTCTCTCTCTCTCCTCTCTTTATAAGTGTTATTCTATCTCTCTCTCTCCTCTCTTTATAAGTGTTGTTCTCTCTCTCTCTCTCTCTCTCTCTCTCCTCTCCTCTTTAAGTGTTGTTCTATCTCTCTCTCTCCTCTCTTTATAAGTGTTGTTCTCTCTCTCTCTCCTCTCTTTATACGTGTTGTTTTATCTCTAAGTTTGAAACCCAAGCAACTTATTTCTTTGTGTGTGTGTGTGTGTGTGTGTGTGTGTGTTGTGTGTGTGTGTTGTGGTGCCTGATCTAATGGTATGTAGATCTACTATTAGAGAAGGTATGGTTCTCTTCAATGCTTTTCAACAAGGAACATTTAGAATTGAAATTGGGTTTACTTCCTGAGGTGAGAAGGAACTGACCCCAACCCAGGTTGAATCATACGGTGTTGAATTGTACTGTTACAGGCTGCAGTGTGTTCACAGCGATGTGTGTCAAGACTGAGTGGAATATTTTCTACCAAATAATCTATCCATCCAGAGCAAACTGCAACCATCCCAACACCATCCCAGTGTTTCCCGTCCAACCCGTAAATGATATTTAAAAGCATATTAAAACATGACATGATTACACCACTGTCAATGGATAAATATATGGACATAAATCTAATGGTTTCTGGTTCTATTTGTCACAATTTAATCAACTCAAAGTTCTGCCAAAGTCACCACACTATTAGTTGATGTAGCCTGGTTTAAATGGAGGCCTAAAGTCTTCTGAGGTTATTGGCCTTCAGCTTTGTTTTGACTGAAATATGCACACACACACACACACACATACACACACACACACACATACACACACAGACACACAGACACTCTCACACAGACACAACTCTCACACACACACACACACAGACACACAAACACACACACACAGACACACACACACACACACACACACACACACACACACACACAGATATCTCTGTCCGTGTGATCACATATGCTTGGTCTTTGCTCATAGATACAGTGTAGGAACGTTACGTGAGTGGAGAGAAGTTGTTTAACATACACACAACACACACACAAACTAAAGTCTTCTGAGGTTATTGGCCTTCAGCTTTGTTTTGACTGAAAGATGTCACCCAGCTTGTTAGTCCCTTTCTCTCCCCCCTTTCAGCTGGCTATCAGGGGATGAGGAAGGGTGTGGAGGTTTTCTATGTCACGATAACCTACTTATTGTGGTGGACTTTGTCACAGGGTAGTAAAAAAGGCCCGTTGGTTGGAAGAAGGCAGGTTGATGCCGTCGTAAACCAGTATTAATATGGTCTCGTGCGTATTTCACCCGAAATCCTTCCGTTCGTTTTTTTTTTTGTTCTTCTCCATATCCATGGATTGTGAGAGCACCGATTGCTCTGTGGTGTGTTGCTCTGGCCTGCAGTATGGTCGAGTCCGCTGCAGGAGTTTCCCCTCCTCAGCCTGTTAGGATTCTACCGAGGAGAGGTGTGCAGTGTGTGCAGCATTGAGAAGCACACCGTTCGTTTCACTGCGTTGATTTCATCCAATCCAGATAAAATAAATGGCCAGAAAAACCGTCAACTAGTGTCCAGAGTTCTGTTCGTTGTCAATCCACCAGAACACAAGGCAGAATAGCAGACAGCAGGCTCCACTGAAACCCAATACATTACTGGGACCTCATTCAGAGAGTGTACGACTGACTTTATTTTGATGGCCTACAACTTTGTCACATGGAACATATCCCATTCTACACTAAACAAACAGACAAGCAAATAGGCCTAGAAACGGATATTCAGCTCCATGCATAGATTCAGGATAGATTCAGGATAGATTCAGCTCCATGTATAGATTCAGGATAGATTCAGGATAGATTCAGGATAGATTCAGGATAGATTCAGGATAGATTCAGGATAGATTCAGGATAGATTCAGGATAGATTCAGGATAGATTCAGGATAGATTGAGCTCCATGGATAGATTCAGGATAGATTCAGGATAGATTCAGGATAGATTCAGGATAGATTCAGGATAGATTCAGGATAGATTCAGGATAGATTCAGGATAGATTCAGGATAGATTCAGCTCCATGGATAGATTCAGGATAGATTCAGGATAGATTCAGGATAGATTCAGGATAGATTCAGGATAGATTCAGGATAGATTCAGTTCCATGGATAGATTCAGGATAGATTCAGCTCATGGATAGATTCAGGATAGATTCAGGATAGATTCAGGATAGATTCAGGATAGATTCAGGATAGATTCAGCTCCATGGATAGATTCAGGATAGATTCAGGATAGATTCAGGATAGATTCAGGATAGATTCAGGATAGATTCAGCTCCATGGATATATTCAGGATAGATTCAGTTCCATGGATATATTCAGGATAGATTCAGTTCCATGGATAGATTCAGGATAGATTCAGCTCCATGTATATATTCAGGATAGATTCAGTTCCATGGATAGATTCAGGATAGATTCAGCTCCATGTATAGATTCAGGATATATTCAGGATAGATTCAGTTCCATGGATAGATTCAGGATAGATTCAGCTCCATGGATAGATTCAGGATAGATTCAGCTCCATGTATAGATTCAGGATAGATTCAGGATAGATTCAGGATAGATTCAGTTCCATGGATAGATTCAGGATAGATTCAGCTCCATGGATAGATTCAGGATAGATTCAGGATAGATTCAGGATAGATTCAGGATAGATTCAGGATAGATTCAGGATAGATTCAGGATAGATTCAGGATAGATTCAGGATAGATTCAGGATAGATTCAGGATAGATTCAGGATAGATTCAGCTCCATGGATATTTTACAGATTTGCATTAGTGCGGAATAAACATTTTGTATTTTTGGTCCACTGGACTCGTCGTAATTTTCCTCTGGAAACGGGACACCGGTCATCGGTATTAGACCTAGTCAAGACTGATGGGGATGATATATAGATGATGACAGCTCTCTCTCTCTCTCTCTCTCTGTCTCTCTCTCTGTCTCTCTCTCTCTCTCTCTCTCTCTCTCTCTATCTCTCTCTCTGTCTCTCTCTCTCTCTGTCTCTCTCTCTGTCTCTCTCTCTGT
>NW_028161130.1:0-9827 GCF_964263955.1 Coregonus lavaretus
GATCTTAGGCTTGTATGGGGCTGTTCGGGCATGAAAGGCCCCATTTCTCTTGCTTCCAGAGGAAATGCGTTCTCTGGAGTGATGAATCACATTTCACCATCTGGCAGTCCGACTGACAAATCTGGGTTTGGTGGATGCCAGGAGAACACTACCTCCTCCAATGCATAGCGCCAACTGTAATGTTTGGTGGAGGAGGAATAATGTTCTGAGGCTGTTTTTCTGATTCAGGCCCCTTAGTTCCAGTGAAGGGAAATCTTAACGCTACAGCATACAATGACATTCTAGACGATTCTGTGCTTCCAACTTTGAGCAAATGGTTTGGTGAAGACCCTTTCTTGTTTCAGTATGACAATGCCCCCGTGCACAAAGCGAGGTCCATACAGAAATGGTTTGTCGAGATCGGTGTAGAAGAACCTGGACAGAGCACTGACCTCAACCCAATCGAACACCTTTGGGATGAATTGGAAACGCCGACTGCGAGCCAGGCCTGATCGCCCAACATCAGTGCCCGACCTCACTAACGCTCTTGTGGCTGAATGGAAGCAAGTCCCCGCAGCAATGTTCCAACATCTAGTGGAAAGCCTTTCCAGAAGAGTGGAGGCTGTTATAGCAGCAAAGGGGGACAAACTCCATATTAATGCCCATGATTTTAGAATTAGATGTTCGACGAGCAGGTGTCCACATACTTTTGGTGATGTAGTGTAAGTCTTGATAGCTTGATTAGGTTACCATGACCACCAAAACAATGTCCTGTATAGTACAGTGTTTGCTGGTCATTTACAATGTGTGTGTGTGGTTGTGTGTGTGTCTTGTATTGTGCTTGTGCTTGTGTGTGTGTGTGTGTGTGTGTGTGTGTGTGTGTGTGTGCGCATGTGTACTGTATCGTATGTGTGTGTGTGTGTGTGTGTGTGCGCATGTGTACTGTATCGTATGTGTGTGTGTGTGTGTGTGTGTGTGTGTGTGTGTGTGCGCATGTGTACTGTATCGTATGTGTGTGTGTGTGTGTGTGTGTGTGTGTGTGTGTGTGTGTGTGTGTGTGTGTTGTGTGTGTGTGTGTGTGTGTGTATGTGTACTGTATCGTATGTGTGTGTGTGTGTGTGTGTGTGTATGTGTACTGTATCGTGTGTGTGTGTGTGTGTGTGTGTGTGTGTTCATTGCCAGTGTGTGGTCTCCCAGCTAGCACCATGTCCTATTTCTGTTCCTGTCCTGATCTGACTGTTTTAAAGCACATTCCCTACTCTAGTCTAATGGACTGAAGCTGCTATGTTCGTTCTGGCTGCCTGTAGCCTTTTAGGGCAGTGGTTCCCAACCTCTCCTCGGGGGCCCCCAGACGTTTCACAATATTGTGGTAGCTCTGAACCACTGATTTAGGGTTCTGTAAGAAACGTAATTAAGAGAGATTCCAACAATCATATTGTCATTGTTTCTGTGTATCCTGGGAAGCAGACCTAGAATGCTATTATAGTTTGTAAAGCTTTGTTTTTCACTCTCTCTTTGTGTGTGTGTGTGTGTGTGACCGTGTACAGGTACGTGTATGCGTGTCAGGAGGCTATCGAGGGGGCTGTTGATGTGTCTTATTCTCCTATTGAGAGAGAGAGAGAGAGAGAGAGAGAAGAGAGAGAGAGAGAGAGAGAGAGAGAGAGAGAGAGAGAGAGAGAGAGAGAGAGAGAGAGAGAGAGAGAGAGAGAGAGAGAGAGAGAGAGAGAGAGAGAGAGAAGAGAGAGAGAGAGAGAGAGAGAGAGAGAGAGAGAGAGAGAGAGGAGAGAGAGACAGAGAGAGAGAGAGAGAAAGAGAGAGAATAAAGGAGCGAGAGGTGTATTATCTATTTGCCACTGTGTTCTGTGTGGCCTGCAGCATTTGAAGGGCTCTTCAAACAGTAATCAGCATCTATCAGACCCTGCGTCCCAAATGACATCCTATTCCCTACATAGTATGCTACTTTTAAACAGCTCTCCTCTTCTCCACTTCACTAAATGATTCTTTTATTTTTTCTTCCCCATTTTCCCTCTCAATTTCTCTTACCTCCCTCCCCATCCCTCTATCCCTCCCTCCCTCCCTCCCTCCTTCTCTCTTTCTTTCTCTCTCTCTCTCTCTCTCTCTCTCTCTCTCTCTCTCTCTCTCTCTCTCTCTCTCTCTCTCTCTCTCTCTCTCTCTCTCTCTCTCTGTCTGTCTCCAGCTGGTGGGAGGTGAGTTTGACCTAGAGATGAACTTCATCATTCAAGACAGTGAGAGTATCGGCTGTATGGTCGACCTGCTGTCTCACTGCGAAGTCACCTGCCAAGCTGAGGTAAGAAATACTATATTTTTACTATACAAACGATATACTATAATATACTTTATATACGGTATACACTATATATATATAAAAGTATGTGGACACCCCTTCAAATGTGTGGATTAGGCTATTTCAGCCATACCCGTTGCGGACAGGTAAATAAAATCGAGCACACTGCCATGCAATCTCCATAGACAAACATTGGCAGTAGAATGGCCTTATTGAAGAGCTCAGTGACTTTCAAAGTGGGACTGTCATAGGATCCCACCTTTCCAACAAGTCAGTTTGTCAAATTTCTGCCCTGTTAGAGGCAACTGTAAGTGCTGTTATTGTGAAGTGGAAACGTCTAGGAGCAACAACGGCTCAGCCGCGAAGTGGTAGGCCACACAAGCTCACAGAACGGGACCGCCGAGTGCTGAAGTGCGTAGCACGTTAAAATCGTCTGTCCTCGGTTGCAACACTCACTACCGAGTTCCAAACTGCCTCCGGAAGCAACGTCTGCTAAATAACTGTTCGTTGGGAGCTCCATGAAATGGGTTTCCATGGCCGAGCAGCCGCACACAATCCTAAGATCACCATGCGCAATGCCAAGCGTCGGCTGGAGTGGGTTAAAGCTCGCCACCATTGGACTCTGGAGCAGTGGAAACGCTTTTTCTGGATTCATGAATCACGTTTCACCATCTGGCAGTCCGGCGGATTATTCTTGGTTTTCGGCGGATGCCAGGAGAACGCTACCTGCCCGAATGCATAGTGCCAACTGTAAAGTTTGGTGGAGGAGGAATAATGGTCTGGGGCTGTTTATCATGGTTCGGGCTAGGCCCCTTAGTTCCAGTGAAGGGAAATCTTAACGCTACAGCATAAAATGACATTCTAGACGATTCTGTGTTTCCAATTTTGTGGCAACAGTTTGAGGAAAGCCCTTTCCTGTTTCAGCATGACAATGCCCCCGTGCACAAATTGAGGTCCATACAGAAATGATTTTGTCGAGATGGGTGTGGAAGAACTTGACTGGCCTGCATAGAGCCCTGACCTCAACCCGAACGAACACATATTAATGCCCATGGTTTTGGAATGAGATGTTCGACGAGCAGGTGTCCACATACTTCTGGTCATGTAGTGTACTTTATTTATACTGCCAATTCACTTGCCAGGCTACATAACACACTTATTACTATAGTATGATGTATTATAGACGCGACGATAGTCAACCCTTTGATGTCTATGATGTGCTTTGCTAAGGATTGATAAAAAAACAACAACAAAAAAACATTGGGACTGATTCACTTGATCCCTTCTTACTGCAACTCTCTGCCCCACTTATTGCAGAACCATTAACCTATGTTTTTAAACTTGGCTATTGTTTCTGGTGTTATCCCTAAGATCTGGAAAGCGGCACATGTCCTCCCCCTACATGAAGGAGGAGATCCTTCTGACTTAGATAACCACCGTCCAATTTCCAAATTATCTTGCCTTTCCAAAGTTTTAGAATCCCTGACTAACTGAAAGCTAAAAACTTTTTTTTTTTAACCTCTCACTCTATTCTAAATATGCACCAATTTTGTTTTAGATCTGGAGATAGCACAGTTTTAGCTGCTACGCTTGTTATAGATAATGTGTTAAATTGCTTGGATCATAAAAATCTTTGTGCTGTCTTATTTATAGACCTTTCCATTGACCATCACATTCTTATTCAAAGGTTGACTGAAATAGGCCTGGATCAGGCTTCTTGCAAGTGGTTTGAAAGTTATCTGTCAGACAGGACTCAATGTGTGATATCTTATGGTGTTTAAGTCTATTTTCCTTTATACAGTATTATAAAAGGTGTACCGCAAGGGTTGGTAATGGGACCTGTTCTCTTTACTATTTATATAAATAATATTGGTCTGTCTGTTATAACTTGTGACTGTTGACTAGGCTATGTTATAGCTGCCATCTGACCTTGTTGCCTTACAGAAAGCCCTGGTTGGTTTAAAACTTGTACTTAATGTGGGCAAGACTAAATACATGTTGTTCTCTAGTTCTTGCAATAATGTTTCAGGTGGACTACATATTTATTCATTGGATGGTTCTCCCATGGATCGGGTTCCTGCCTACAAATATGTGGGCATTTGTATTGACAAAGATTTAATGTTTTTTTTTTAAACATAGACATGAGCTAGTTAAAAAGCTAAGATTTAAAGTGGTCTTATTTTTTTTTTAAATAGAGCTTGCCTCTCCCTAAATAGCAGGAAGCAGATTGTACAGTCAACTTTCCTGCCAGTTCTTGATTATGGTGACACCATTTACCAGATTACAGCAGCCACTTCTCTTAAACCTTTGGATGCCGTCTACCATAGCGCCATTTGTTTTTATCACTGGTGACAGTTTGAATACTCACCACTGCATCCTGTATCAAAAGGTTGGCTGGTCCTCATTAAAGTCCCGTAGGTCACTTCACTACTCCCTTTTTGTTTACAAAGCCCTGCTACACAAGCTTCCAACTTACCTAACTTCATTGCTAACGTATAAAAGATTGAGCTACCCAATGGCGTGACGTGACTTTCATTCATCTGATGACTGTTATTTATCGAATCAACTAACTGTATTTAATTGTTACCCGATTAAATTAATCATGTAACAATTAACTCATTAGTAAATTGGGGCACCACAAAGAAGTTGTTTAAAGAGTTACCATCTCCCGAATTACCTTTACCTATCACATCCATAAAAGAGTCAACGTATCAATTCATAGCCTCTTATCATATCATTCTGAACGGTCGTAACCTTCTTGGATCTGCAAAAAGCCCAGCTTTACTTATGATTCAGCACTACACAAATATGTTAAATTATTTATTTACTAGCTAACTAAATAATAACACAGAATAACATACACACTTAATACATGAGGAAAAAGGTCCCTAGCTGACTAACAACAACATGACAGCTTGTTTATCAAAAGAGGGAGGAGGAGGGGAAGAGAGAAAAAGAGAGACACTTATCGTACATTTGGAAACTACGCTCACCGTAATCATTTACTTTGCACACGAACCACCGCCCGTTTGGAGTAAGAAATCTTGAACGTATTTATGTGTTTGAATGCCTTCGTTCGGCGTTTATCTGTTGACCCAAGCCTTCTTGAAAGGGGGTTTGGTTGGGTCTTCACTCAGCTCCCTTGTAAGGCTCTGATTGTCCAGAAGAGGTCACATTGTCCTTCTTCTTAGTTGTCCTGGCTTGTATTGGAATTTTTCCTCAGAAGAGATACTTAGCTGTACCAGTGATTGTCTGAGAGGGGAGTTCTGCTCTCCACCTCGTGTGGTTAGTCGGAGTTTGGCGATGTCCGGTTCTAGTCTGGGAGGATCTTCTTCACCTCGCGTTGAGGTTCCAACGTTCCAACCATTTTCAGACGTGTAGCGACCGCCTCAGTTCTTTCTGTTCTGATGTTAATTTGTCTTTCAATCCTTTATGCACTCTTGGTAAAAAGGGCGTTCCGTCATGCTGACACGCTCTCATGAACTCACTCGGGGTGTGGCTACTTACTGGTGCAAAGCATCATCAAAAAACTATGATCTCGTTAGAAAACTAAAATCACATTCCTATCTTAACATAAATACTCTCATAAATGTCCATATTATATACACAACGTATTGGATGAAAACTTGACATATATAGTGTGTATACTTTTCAAGTTACACTATTTTCTTGATACCATTCTTAATGACATCACAACATAATAAACAATATGACATGATTATTCTTTAGGTCCCCACTGACCATTCCCCACATTCTTATCTTAGAAATATTGTTCCAGTATTCACTTTTTGGACGTTAGAGTTTTGGCAGCAAAAGTATTCTGGAGACAAAGGGACATTCCAATCACCCATACTGGAGGGGTAGAGAGAGATACCCCTACTGCCTAATTTACAACCGGGTGTGAGGTGTCAAAACCGGCCCAGTCCCCCCTCCCCTCTTCTGTGGGTGAGAGAGGGTCTGGTTATTGTCAGCCATTGCCAAGCTGATCTGAGGCCTTGGATCCTCAGACAGGACAGTCATGACAATAATAAGTATTCAACCCCTTTGTTATGGCAAGCCTAAATACGTTCAGGAGTAAGAATTAGCTTAAAAAGTCACATAATAAGTTGCATGGACATACTTACTCTCATAAATTTCCATATTATATACACAACGTATTGGATGAAAACTTGACAGATATAGTGTGTAAACTTTTCAAGTTACAATATTTTCTTGTGTGTGCAATAATAGTGTTTAATATTATTTTTTTATGACTACCTCATCTCTGTACCCCACACATACTGTACAATTACCTGTAAGGTCCCTCAGTCGAGCAGTGAATTTAAAACACAGATTCAACCACAAAGACCAGGCAGGTTTTCCAATGTCTCGCAAAGAAGGACACCTATTGGTAGATGGGTAAAAACAAAAAAGCAGACATTGAATATCCCTTTGAGCACGGTGAAGTTATTAATTACCCTTAATGTTTAAATGAGTGAAATGGGATCATGTCTTACATGAAAAAACAAGTTTACATTACCAATTACATTAATGGAGTAAACCTACTCTAAGAGACTGTATTAGGCTGTTTGAGATAAGTTTTCATCCTTGTTGAAGTACAGTAGATCAATACAGCTACAGTACTCTAGCAATAGTCAAGCTGTGTATGCTGAAAAGCCTTTTTAGTGCATAGGTCAAATTAGCTTTAAAATGTACTGTCTTTTTCAGCTTCAGACAAAAGCTAATATTTCACTTAAAACTTAGTTTTTTTGTATTAATATATACTTGATTTATACACAACCTTTAATACAATATAATGCTGCACTGCATGCTTTATAGATTAATAGGTTGTGGTAATGGAAAAAGAGCATGTGTGTTTTTCTGTCCCTAATGCAAATTCTCTATGTCTCGCTGCAGACAAGATTTTAAAAATATAACTTTTTAACCAGCGTAACTTCTTCTTCAAGACCCTGGTGCTTGCCTATAGGGCAGCAAGGGGAACTGCCCCTCCCTACCTTCAGGGTTATGGTCAAACCCTACCACCTCTGGTCTTTTGGCCCTCCCACCCCTACGGGAGGGCAGCTCCCGCTCAGCCCAGTCCAAGCTCTTCTCTGTCCTGGCGCCCCAGTGGTGGAACCAGCTTCCTCCTGAAGCTAGGACAGCAGAGTCCCTGCCATATTCTGAAAACATTTGAAACCCTACCTCTTTGAAGAGTATTTTAAATAGATCCCCCAAAAATGCACTTGTCTTTTCCTACTAGTACTGACTTTGCTGATAGTTACTTCATTGAGGAAAAATGTACTTACTGTGATATGTGGTTGTCTCACCTAGCTATCTTAAGAAAAATGCACTAAAGTGAGTGGCTCTGGATAAGAGCGTCTGCTAAATGACTAACATGTCAAATGAAACTGTACTGTACATACTTGTTAATCTGAGAAAATAGACAAATTGAAAGAGAGGTTTGCTAAGAGAAAAGTAGAATGAAAACAATGATGAGATCTTAATAATCAAATTTAACAAAAATAAAATTGAGACAATAAAAGGTCAACATCAACGTTGACAATTTAGAGGTTGTGTTTGTTCATTTTGTTCATTTTTAAAGAATCAAACGGAGACCATGAAAGTAAAAAGAGAGGACCTAAAGAATCTCCATTCAGTTTTTGAGTCCAGGACTATGGTTAATCTGTGTCCGGGGAACCATCCCTAAAACGATTGATTCACTATATATTCCAGACTGTAAAGCTGTGCGTGTTGTTGTGTCACCAGGTGATGAAGCTGTGTGTTGTTGTGTCACCAGGTGATGAAGCTGCGTGTTGTTGTGTCACCAGGTGATGAAGCTGTGTGTTGTTGTGTCACCAGGTGATGAAGCTGTGTGTTGTTGTGTCACCAGGTGATGAAGCTGTGTGTTGTTGTGTCACCAGGTGATGAAGCTGTGTGTTGTTGTGTCACCAGGTGATGAAGCTGTGTGTTGTTGTGTCACCAGGTGATGAAGCTGTGTGTTTTTTGTTGTGTCACCAGGTGATGAAGCTGCGTATTGTTGTGTCACCAGGTGATGAAGCTGCGTGTTGTTGTGTCACCAGGTGATGAAGCTGCGTGTTGTTGTGTCACCAGGTGATGAAGCTGTGTGTTGTTGTGTCACCAGGTGATGAAGCTGCGTGTTGTTGTGTCACCAGGTGATGAAGCTGCGTGTTGTTGTGTCACCAGGTGATGAAGCTGTGTGTAGTTGTGTCACCAGGTGATGAAGCTGTGTGTTGTTGTGTCACCAGGTGATGAAGCTGTGTGTTGTTGTGTCACCAGGTGATGAAGCTGTGTGTTGTTGTGTCACCAGGTGATGAAGCTGCGTGTAGTTGTGTCACCAGGTGATGAAGCTGCGTGTAGTTGTGTCACCAGGTGATGAAGCTGCGTGTTGTTGTGTCACCAGGTGATGAAGCTGTGTGTAGTTGTGTCACCAGGTGATGAAGCTGCGTGTTGTTGTGTCACCAGGTGATGAAGCTGCGTGTTGTTGTGTCACCAGGTGTGGTCCATGTTCACAGCCATCCTGAGGAAGAGTGTGAGGAACCTTCAGACCAGCACAGAGGTGGGCCTTATACAACAGGTCCTGTCCAAGATGAGCTCTGTGGACGACATGATCGCAGGTAGGTTAACACACACCACACACACACACAGGTTCACACACACTCACACACACACACACACACATACATACACGTGTATGCGCACGTGCACACACACACACTTTACTATAACAGTTGGAGCTGTGTGTTGTGCTTGACTGCACCTCCCCTCTCTGTGTCATCCTATCCTGTCTTCTTCTAGTCATGTGTTCATGGCCTGTGTGTGTGTGTGTGTGTGTGTGTGTGTGTGTGTGTGTGTGTGTGTGTGTGTGTGTGTGTGTGTGTGTGTGTGTGTGTGTGTCAGTAATGATGTTGCGTGGGAGGTCTCTATTCATTTACAGCAGTGTTAGTGAGAATGGCCTGTGTAAGCTCATTCTCTCTCTCTGCTGTCTTTACACTGATCTATGGTGACACACACACACACACACACACACACACACACACACACACACACACACACACACACACACACACACGCACACACACACACACAAAGTAAATACAATAGAATATTTAATTGTCTTAGGACATTGACAGCTTCATTCACATTGGTTGCACAGAGACAGACAGTCACTAGTGCAGTTAGTCTCAATGTCAGTGTCACAGTGGAGAAGGCTGTAGACAGACGGGCGGACAGACAGACGGACAGACGGACAAAGAGTCAAGACTTATCTCTTGTCAGGTTCACTAAAACGGTGGTCGCCAACCCTTAGATTGAGGTCGACTGGTCTATCTTCAAGGCATGGCTAGTTAATGACTAGTCTGTTCCACTCAGCTGTCTATTGTCTGTTTGCTATTTGTTCTAGTGCTAATATGACCAGGTCTGCGTCCTTTTGAACAAAGTAGTCCACACTATAGGTTAAAGGGTGCCATTTCGGACTCATCCCAGTATAACAGCCTGTCCCCTTCCCTTCTCTCATCTCCAGGCATGTGATAGGCTACCCACCATT
>NW_028161129.1:0-37500 GCF_964263955.1 Coregonus lavaretus
GGAGGAGGAGAGAGGAGAGGAGAGGGGGAGGGAGGAGGGGACAAACAAAGACAGAGAGAGAAAAAAGTCAAAAGTCATTCAAAGGACAAAGTGTTATTCAAGCTTCCATTTACATTCTGAGGAGTGAGTCGACTAAAAAGTGAATGTAACATAGCTAGAGTGCAATGTATAGGCCTAATGCTCTAGGTTAGACTTTAATTAAACTAGACACAACAAACCACAAATCAATGCTAACTGGTTGGGCTAGGAACCTGCAGTCAGTCGTGTCAACCTCACACACACACACACACTCCTCTGTCCTATCGCTCACTGTCACAGACAATAAGCCCATCCTGTCAGGGTAACAGGAAGGCCCCAAATGTCTTTCCCATCGTTCCGTAACCCATAATTCAGTAGGGCGACATGGGAACATGCGGGGAGTGGAGTAAACCATCAAGCTGCCTGGTGGAGCAGCAGATACTGACCTCCATCATAACACCTCCCCCCCCCCACCCCCCTTCTCTCTCTCTCTCTCTCTGTCTCTCTCTCTCTCTCTCTCTGTCTCTCTCTCTCTCTCTCTCTCTCTCTCTCTCTCTCTCTCTCTCTCTCTCTCTCCTCTCTCTCTCTCTCTCTCTCTCTCTCTCTCTGTCTCTCCTCTCTCTTCTCTCTGTCTCTCTCTCTGTCTCTCTCTCTGTCTCTCTCTCTCTCTCCTCTCTCTCTCTCTCCCTCTCTCTCTCAATTCAATTCAATTTAAGGGCTTATGGCATGGGAAACATATCTCTCTCCCTCTCCCCCTCCTTCCTTCCCTCTCTCTCTCTCTCTCTCTCTCTCTCTCTCTCTCTCTCTCTCTCTCTCTCTCTCTCTCTCTCTCTCTCTCTCCCTCCCTCCACAATACAGAACAGTCTGATCACGTCTCCATGTTTCTGAATCTGCTGATCCACGCTCCAAATACACAGCCTTCCATCCATGAAGAACTGTTTCCTGTCTTTCTTTTTACCTCTGTTTTCTCCCGGAGAGAGAGAGAGAGAAGGAGAGAGAGAGAGAGAGAGGCTTGCGTTGGGTTAGGAAAACACTGTTTTCTGGCTTTTTGTCCAGTTTTTAGGATTGCTATGCAAAGGAGAGGGAGAAGAGAGGGAGAGAAGCTTGTGAAAGTTCATTGATGCTAACACACCATGCCACGTATGTAACGCAGTCTGGGACACTAGCGTTTAGGTCACTGTATAATACCCGGGGATCGAACCCACTACCTTGGCGTTACAAGCGCCGTGCTCTACCAACTGAGCTACAGAGGACCATGTTACAGTATGTTGGTACAGCTGGATGTTATAGTATGTTGGTACAGCTGGATATTATAGTATGTTGGTACAGCCTGGATGTTATAGTATGTTGGTACAGCTGGATGTTATAGTATGTTCGTACAGCTGGATGTTATAGTATGTTGGTACAGCTGGGGTTATAGTATGTTGGTACAGCTGGGTGTTATAGTATGTTGGTACAGCTGGATATTATAGTATGTTGGTCCAGCTGGATGTTACAGTATTCTGGTACAGCTGGATGTTATAGTATGTTGGTACAGCTGGATATTATAGTATGTTGGTCCAGCTGGATGTTACAGTATTCTGGTACAGCTGGATGTTATAGTATGTTGGTACAGCTAGGTGTTATAGTATGTTGGTACAGCTGGATGTTATAGTATGTTGGTCCAGCTGGATGTTATAGTATGTTGGTACAGCTGGGTGTTATAGTATGTTGGTACAGCTGGATGTTATAGTATGTTGGTCCAGCTGGATGTTACAGTATGTTGGTACAGCTGGGTGTTGTAGTATGTTGGTACAGCTGGATGTTATAGTATGTTGGTACAGCTGGATGTTACAGTATTCTGGTACAGCTGGATGTTATAGTATGTTGGTACAGCTGGATGTTACAGTATTCTGGTACAGCTGGATGTTATAGTATGTTGGTCCAGCTGGGTGTTATAGTATGTTGGTACAGCTGGATGTTATAGTACGTCGGTACAGCTGGATGTTATAGTATGTTGGTACAGCTGGATGTTATAGTATGTTGGTACAGCTGGGTGTTATAGTATGTTGGTACAGCTGGATGTTATAGTATGTTGGTCCAGCTGGATGTTATAGTATGTTGGTACAGCTGGGTGTTATAGTATGTTGGTACAGCTGGATGTTATAGTATGTTGGTCCAGCTGGATGTTACAGTATTCTGGTACAGCTGGATGTTATAGTATGTTGGTACAGCTGGATGTTATAGTATGTTGGTACAGCTGGATGTTATAGTATGTTGGTACAGCTGGATGTTATAGTATGTTGGTACAGCTGGATGTTATAGTATGTTGGTACAGCTGGATGTTATAGTATGTTGGTACAGCTGGATGTTATAGTATGTTGGTACAGCTGGATGTTATAGTATGTTGGTACAGCTGGATGTTATAGTATGTTGGTACAGCTGGATGTTATAGTATGTTGGTACAGCTGGATGTTATAGTATGTTGGTCCAGCTGGATGTTACAGTATTCTGGTACAGCTGGATGTTATAGTATGTTGGTACAGCTGGATGTTATAGTATGTTGGTACAGCTGGATGTTATAGTATGTTGGTACAGCTGGATGTTATAGTATGTTGGTACAGCTGGATGTTATAGTATGTTGGTACAGCTGGATGTTATAGTATGTTGGTACAGCTGGATGTTATAGTATGTTGGTCCAGCTGGATGTTACAGTATTCTGGTACAGCTGGATGTTATAGTATGTTGGTACAGCTGGATGTTATAGTATGTTGGTACAGCTGGGTGTTATAGTATGTTGGTACAGCTGGATGTTATAGTATGTTGGTCCAGCTGGATGTTACAGTATTCTGGTACAGCTGGATGTTATAGTATGTTGGTACAGCTGGATGTTATAGTATGTTGGTACAGCTGGATGTTATAGTATGTTGGTACAGCTGGATGTTATAGTATGTTGGTACAGCTGGATGTTATAGTATGTTGGTACAGCTGGATGTTATAGTATGTTGGTACAGCTGGATGTTATAGTATGTTGGTACAGCTGGATGTTATAGTATTCTGGTACAGCTGGATGTTATAGTATGTTGGTACAGCTGGATGTTATAGTATGTTGGTACAGCTGGATGTTATAGTATGTTGGTACAGCTGGATGTTATAGTATGTTGGTACAGCTGGATGTTATAGTATGTTGGTACAGCTGGATGTTATAGTATGTTGGTACAGCTGGATGTTATAGTATGTTGGTACAGCTGGATGTTATAGTATGTTGGTACAGCTGGATGTTATAGTATGTTGGTCCAGCTGGATGTTACAGTATGTTGGTACAGCTGGGTGTTATAGTATGTTGGTACAGCTGGATGTTATAGTATGTTGGTCCAGCTGGATGTTATAGTATGTTGGTACAGCTGGGTGTTATAGTATGTTGGTACAGCTGGATGTTATAGTATGTTGGTCCAGCTGGATGTTATAGTATGTTGGTACAGCTGGGTGTTATAGTATGTTGGTACAGCTGGATGTTATAGTATGTTGGTCCAGCTGGATGTTACAGTATTCTGGTACAGCTGGATGTTATAGTATGTTGGTACAGCTGGATGTTATAGTATGTTGGTACAGCTGGATGTTATAGTATGTTGGTACAGCTGGATGTTATAGTATGTTGGTACAGCTGGATGTTATAGTATGTTGGTACAGCTGGATGTTATAGTATGTTGGTACAGCTGGATGTTATAGTATGTTGGTACAGCTGGATGTTATAGTATGTTGGTACAGCTGGATGTTATAGTATGTTGGTACAGCTGGATGTTATAGTATGTTGGTACAGTTGGATGTTATAGTACGTCGGTACAGCTGGATGTTGTAGTATGTTGGTACAGCTGGATGTTATAGTATGTTGGTACAGCTGGATGTTATAGTATGTTGGTACAGCTGGATGTTATAGTATGTTGGTACAGCTGGATGTTATAGTATGTTGGTACAGCTGGATGTTATAGTATGTTGGTACAGCTGGATGTTATAGTATGTTGGTACAGCTGGATGTTATAGTATGTTGGTACAGCTGGATGTTATAGTATGTTGGTACAGCTGGATGTTATACTATGTTGGTACAGCTGGATGTTATAGTATGTTGGTACAGCTGGATGTTATAGTATGTTGGTACAGCTGGATGTTATAGTATGTTGGTACAGCTGGATGTTATACTATGTTGGTACAGCTGGATGTTATAGTATGTTGGTACAGCTGGATGTTGTAGTATGTTGGTACAGCTGGATGTTATAGTATGTTGGTACAGCTGGATGTTATAGTATGTTGGTACAGCTGGATGTTATAGTATGTTGGTACAGCTGGATGTTATAGTATGTTGGTACAGCTGGATGTTATACTATGTTGGTACAGCTGGATGTTATAGTATGTTGGTACAGCTGGATGTTGTAGTATGTTGGTACAGCTGGATGTTATAGTATGTTGGTACAGCTGGATGTTGTAGTATGTTGGTACAGCTGGATGTTATAGTATGTTGGTACAGCTGGATGTTATAGTATGTTGGTACAGCTGGATGTTA
Source organism: Coregonus lavaretus (assembly GCF_964263955.1). Lineage (NCBI taxonomy): Eukaryota > Metazoa > Chordata > Actinopteri > Salmoniformes > Salmonidae > Coregonus > Coregonus lavaretus. The sequence goes on from NW_028161129.1 coordinate 4,556, forward strand.
TAGTATGTTGGTACAGCTGGATGTTATAGTATGTTGGTACAGCTGGATGTTATAGTATGTTGGTACAGTTGGATGTTATACTATGTTGGTACAGCTGGATGTTATAGTATGTTGGTACAGCTGGATGTTATAGTATGTTGGTACAGCTGGATGTTATAGTATGTTGGTACAGCTGGATGTTATACTATGTTGGTACAGCTGGATGTTATAGTATGTTGGTACAGCTGGATGTTATAGTATGTTGGTACAGCTGGATGTTATAGTATGTTGGTACAGCTGGATGTTATAGTATGTTGGTACAGCTGGATGTTATAGTACGTCGGTACAGCTGGATGTTATAGTATGTTGTTACTGCTGGAGAAGGGAAGGGGCTTGGTGGTTGGGTATTGTGTTGTGTAACTTGTTAAAGCTGTACTTGGAGCAGACAGACAGCGTAGAGGAATGCAAGGGATCACACAGTATAGGAATAACATGAACAACAAACCTATTCTACCACTATATAGGAGAAAATATGACTGGCTGTGTGTGCGTACTTGCATGTGTCCAAGTGACAAACATCAGTACTGAATGTTCATATCAATGTTGGGCCTGCTTTCTTACACACACACACACACACACACACACACACACACACACACACACACACACACACACACACACACACACACACACACACACACACACACACACACACACACACACACACACACACACACACACACACCTCACCTCTACACACACACACACACACACACACACACACACACACACACACACACACACACACACACACACACACACACACACACACACACAGACCTCATCTCACCCCTACACACACACACACTTGCTGAGTCAAGTCCCAGGTCCATCCCCTCCTCCTTTTATCATTCTGTCAGTTCATTCAGAGTGTCTCAGACAAACAGTGGACTGAACGCATCAGCAGTGGCCCATGGCTGACTGACTGGCTGACAGCTCCTGCCCTGCCTGCAGACTAATGCCTTGTCCCTGCCACCCAGACACACACACACTCCATGGCTTAGTATTCTCCTCTGCTCTGTCTGCCTGCCACTCTCAAGACAGGGCAGTAGCCAGTCAATCAATAGGCAGAGAGAGAGTCAATTGCTGATGTTTGGGCAGGACCGTCTGTCTGTCATTCAAGGAGTCTGTGACTCATCCAATCTAATACTCTGTGGACTTTCCTACAATGAAATGACTGGCTGGAAATTGAAGGTGACTTTGCAGTCAGGCAGCTCATTATGTGGTCAGAATATGATCTTGGTTCAGTGATTATATGGTCATTGTTATCCCTGTGTGGTCAATGTAGCTCTCCTATTGGTCAGACAGGTCTCCCTGCAATAGTCTGAGTATGGTCCCTGTGTGGTCAATGTAGCTCTCCTATTGGTCAGACAGGTCTCCCTGCAATAGTCTGAGTATGGTCCCTGTGTGGTCAATGTAGCTCTCCTATTGGTCAGACAGGTCTCCCTGCAATAGTCTGAGTATGGTCCCTGTGTGGTCAATGTAGCTCACCTCTCGGTCAGACAGGTCTCCCTGCAATAGTCTGAGTATGGTCCCTGTGTGGTCAATGTAGCTCACCTCTCGGTCAGACAGGTCTCCCTGCAATAGTCTGAGTATGGTCCCTGTGTGGTCAATGTAGCTCACCTCTCGGTCAGACAGGTCTCCCTGCAATAGTCTGAGTATGGTCCCTGTGTGGTCAATGTAGCTCACCTCTCGGTCAGACAGGTCTCCCTGCAATAGTCTGAGTATGGTCCCTGTGTGGTCAATGTAGCTCACCTCTCGGTCAGACAGGTCTCCCTGCAATAGTCTGAGTATGGTCCCTGTGTGGTCAATGTAGCTCACCTCTCGGTCAGACAGGTCTCCCTGCAATAGTCTGAGTATGGTCCCTGTGTGGTCAATGTAGCTCACCTCTCGGTCAGACAGGTCTCCCTGCAATAGTCTGAGTATGGTCCCTGTGTGGTCAATGTAGCTCACCTCTCGGTCAGACAGGTCTCCCTGCAATAGTCTGAGTATGGTCCCTGTGTGGTCAATGTAGCTCTCCTATTGGTCAGACAGGTCTCCCTGCAATAGTCTGAGTATGGTCCCTGTGTGGTCAATGTAGCTCTCCTATTGGTCAGACAGGTCTCCCTGCAATAGTCTGAGTATGGTCCCTGTGTGGTCAATGTAGCTCACCTCTCGGTCAGACAGGTCTCCCTGCAATAGTCTGAGTATGGTCCCTGTGTGGTCAATGTAGCTCTCCTATTGGTCAGACAGGTCTACCTGCAATAGTCTGAGTATGGTCCCTGTGTGGTCAATGTAGCTCACCTCTCGGTCAGACAGGTCTCCCTGCAATAGTCTGAGTATGGTCCCTGTGTGGTCAATGTAGCTCTCCTATTGGTCAGACAGGTCTACCTGCAATAGTCTGAGTATGGTCCCTGTGTGGTCAATGTAGCTCACCTCTCGGTCAGACAGGTCTCCCTGCAATAGTCTGAGTATGGTCCCTGTGTGGTCAATGTAGCTCACCTCTCGGTCAGACAGGTCTCCCTGCAATAGTCTGAGTATGGTCCCTGTGTGGTTAATGTAGCTCACCTCTCGGTCAGACAGGTCTCCCTGCAATAGACTGAGTTTCTCTCTGAGCTCCTTCAGTTCTTTCTTGTTGGACTCGATCTCTTCTGTCTTCTCTCTGTCGTCTCTGTCTCTCTGCTCCTTCAGACGCTCAATGATATGCTCCTACAGAGAGGGACAGAGGGTTCATTCACACATGGGGACAGTTAAAGTTAAGTCACACATACTCACCTGAAGAGGAATGGGTTCCACTCAGTGTTTCCCCTACCACTGTAAAGGTGAGGTGGGTCGCCCTGCCTAAGGGGTCCTCTTCTATTGGTTTCTATTGACAAGAGGGTCTGAATGTTGCTTTGAGGGGCATTACACCTGGCCTGGAAAATAATCTAGGAGAAATTGCTATAATATAATGGCTATTATTACATCTTATTAAACTAATAATAACCACTTTTTGTTTAATAATAAGTATGTTTTTCCTCATTCATCGCCTCACACACAGTCCATCAAAGTTTAACTGGCACTTGAACTTACTACACTGACTAAATCAAAAGCTCAGTAACATTTAATGTTGTAGTCAAGCTCACACTCCTTATATCACATCTAGAACAGTGTCTGGCAGAGTGTTCAACATTCACAGCCACTCAAAACAACACACACCACGTACTGGAAGCCCAACGGTTGGCTCTTTTCATCTCACACCTGCGGGTTTGTGTGTCAACCTCAACCAAGCTCTGCATCGCAGCCAGGCCTTTACCACATCATTGTGTTTTCAGAAACTCTGAATTCATTTAGAACTCCTCTATTAAAACCCTCTAAAATGAGTCAGGTCTAATTCTGGTGCATTCAGCCAGAGTCACTCAGAGGTGAACACCCCAACGTTATAATATGTGTAGGAGAGAGAGAGAGGGAGAGAGGGTGAGAGGGAGAGAGAGAGTGAGGGAGAGAGAGAGGGGAGACGGAGAGAGAGGGTGAGAGAGAGAGAGACAGAGAGAGAGGGTGAGGGAGAGAGAGAGAGAGAGAGAGTGAGGAGAGAGAGGGGAGACAGAGAGAGAGGGTGAGGGAGAGAGAGGGGAGAGGGAGAGAGAGAGAGAGAGAGAGAGAGAGAGGGTGAGAGAGAGAGAGAGAGAGAGAGAGAGAAACAACCCAGAGCTATAACATGTGTGAACGGTTCTCATAACAACCCACAATAACACAACTCTGACCCAAGAAAGAAATACGCTCAAACCTAAAAAGATGGAAGGAGGGAGGGAGGGAGGGAGGGATGGAGAGAGTGGGGAGGGAAGGAGGGAAGGTGGGACGGAGGGTTGGTGGGAAATAATGTGTTCTAATAACACACCATCTGACCGAAGAAAGAAAACCACTAAAACCTATTGAGGAGGAAGGAGGGGGGGAAGGAGGGAAGGAGGGAAGGAGAGAAGGAGGGAAGGAGAGAAGGAGGGAAGGAGGGAAGGAGAGATGGAAATAATGTAAAACAATAACAGTTCTAAGAGCATGTGGCTGCGGCCCACACTCGCTGTCAATGGCCTGCGAATGGAGGAGAGGCGTGTAGAAACCTCTGGTGAAAATATATATCTACAGTGGGGAAAAAAAGTATTTAGTCAGCCACCAATTGTGCAAGTTCTCCCACTTAAAAAGATGAGAGAGGCCTGTAATTTTCATCATATGTACACGTCAACTATGACAGACAAATTGAGAAAAGAAAATCCAGAAAATCACATTGTAGGATTTTTTATGAATTTATTTGCAAATTATGGTGGAAAATAAGTATTTGGTCACCTACAAACAAGCAATATTTCTGGCTCTCACAGACCTGTAACTTCTTCTTTAAGAGGTTCCTCTGTCCTCCACTCGTTACCTGTATTAATGGCACCTGTTTGAACTTGTTATCAGTATAAAAGACACCTGTCCACAACCTCAAACAGTCACACTCCAAACTCCACTATGGCCAAGACCAAAGAGCTGTCAAAGGACACCAGAAACAAAATTGTAGACCTGCACCAGGCTGGGAAGACTGAATCTGCAATAGGTAAGCAGCTTGGTTTGAAGAAATCAACTGTGGGAGCAATTATTAGGAAATGGAAGACATACAAGACCACTGATAATCTCCCTCGATCTGGGGCTCCACGCAAGATCTCACCCCGTGGGGTCAAAATGATCACAAGAACGGTGAGCAAAAATCCCAGAACCACACGGGGGGACCTAGTGAATGACCTGCAGAGAGCTGGGACCAAAGTAACAAAGCCTACCATCAGTAACACACTACGCTGCCAGGGACTCAAATCCTGCAGTACGAGACGTGTCCCCCTGCTTAAGCCAGTGCATGTCCCGGCCCGTCTGAAGTTTGCTAGAGTGCATTTGGATGATCCAGAAGAGGATTGGGAGAATGTCATATGGTCAGATGAAACCAAAATATAACTTTTTGGTAAAAACTCAACTCGTCGTGTTTGGAGGACAAAGAATGCTGAGTTGCATCCAAAGAACACCATACCTACTGTGAAGCATGAGGGTGGAAACATCATGCTTTGGGGCTGTTTTTCTGCAAAGGGACCAGGACGACTGATCCGTGTAGAGGAAAGAATGAATGGGGCCATGTATCGTGAGATTTTGAGTGAAAACCTCCTTCCATCAGCAAGGGCATTGAAGATGAAACGTGGCTGGGTCTTTCAGCATGACAATGATCCCAAACACACCGCCCGGGCAACGAAGGAGTGGCTTTGTAAGAAGCATTTCAAGGTCCTGGAGTGGCCTAGCCAGTCTCCAGATCTCAACCCCATAGAAAATCTTTGGAGGGAGTTGAAAGTCCGTGTTGCCCAGCGACAGCCCCAAAACATCACTGCTCTAGAGGAGATCTGCATGGAGGAATGGGCCAAAATACCAGCAACAGTGTGTGAAAACCTTGTGAAGACTTACAGAAAACGTTTGACCTGTGTCATTGCCAACAAAGGGTATATAACAAAGTATTGAGAAACTTTTGTTATTGACCAAATACTTATTTTCCACCATAATTTGCAAATAAATTCATAAAAAATCCTACAATGTGATTTTCTGGATTTTTTTTCCTCATTTTGTCTGTCATGTTTGACGTGTACCTATGATGAAAATTACAGGCCTCTCTCATCTTTTTAAGTGGGAGAACTTGCACAATTGGTGGCTGACTAAATACTTTTTTTCCCCACTGTACCTTTACACTGTTCACTTCACTGTAACAGTACTAAAGTTAAAACCAAGCCCCCCGCTTGACCACTGCACACACAACCCCCTGACGAGAGAGAGCAAGGTCGAGATTCGAAAGCTCTACTCGCCTCGGAGCAGTTTCACACTATGACCGGCCAAAACTCACACCACAAGCACCATCCTGACACACCAAGCACCATCCTCACACACCAAGCACCATCCTGACACACCAAGCACCATCCTGACACACCAAGCACCATCCTCACACACCAAGCACCATCCTCACACACCAAGCACCATCCTGACACACCAAGCACCATCCTCACACACCAAGCACCATCCTCACACACCAAGCACCATCCTGACACACCAAGCACCATCCTGACACACCAAGCACCATCCTCACACACCAAGCACCATCCTCACACACCAAGCACCATCCTGACACACCAAGCACCATCCTGACACACAAAGCACCATCCTCACACACCAAGCACCATCCTGACACACCAAGCACCATCCTCACACACCAAGCACCATCCTCACACACCAAGCACCATCCTCACACACCAAGCACCATCCTGACACACCAAGCACCATCCTGACACACCAAGCACCATCCTCACACACCAAGCACCATCCTGACACACCAAGCACCATCCTCACACACCAAGCACCATCCTCACACACCAAGCACCATCCTGACACACCAAGCACCATCCTCACACACCAAGCACCATTCTCACACACCATGCACCATCCTCACACACCAAGCACCATCCTCACACACCAAGCACCATCCTCACACACCAAGCACCCTCCTAACTGGACATGAATAACCATTCTCACTGTGCTGTAGTGGTGTAGTGATATAGTGGTGTAGCGATGTAGCGGTGTAGCGATGTAGCGGTGTAGTGGTGTAGTGTAGTGTAGTGGTGTAGAGGTGTAGTGGTGTAGTGGTGTAGTGGTGTAGTAGTGTAGCGATGTAGCGCTGTAGCGGTGTAGCGGTGTAGTGTAGTGTAGCGCTGTAGTGGTGTAGTGTAGTGTAGTGGTGTAGTGATGTAGTGGTGTAGTTGTGTAGTGATATAGTGGTGTAGCGATGTAGCGGTGTAGCGATGTAGCGCTGTAGTGGTGTAGTGTAGTGTAGTGGTGTAGTGATGTAGTGGTGTAGTTGTGTAGTGATGTAGTGGTGTAGCGATGTAGCGCTGTAGCGGTGTAGCGGTGTAGTGTAGTGTAGTGGTGTAGAGGTGTAGTGGTGTAGTGGTGTAGTGGTGTAGTAGTGTAGTGATTCGATTCCCACGGGGGGCCAGTATGAAAATGTATGCACTCACTAACTGTAAGTCGCTCTGGATAAGAGCATCTGCTAAATGACAAAAAATGTGGTGTGGTTTATTTATTTAACCTTTATTTAACTAGGCAAGTCAGTTAAGAACAAATTCTTATTTACAATGACGGCCTACACCGGCCAAACCCGGACGACGCTGGGCCAATTGTGCGCCGCCCTATGGGACTCCCAATCACGGCCGGTTGTAATACAGACTGGAATCGAACCAGGAGGTCTGTAGTGACGCCTCAAGCACTGATATGCAGTGCCTTAGACCGCTGCGCCCCTCGGTAGTGTAGTGGTGTAGTGTAGTAGTGTGGTAGTGTAGTAGTGTAGTGGTGTAGTGGTGTAGTGTAGTAGTGTAGTAGTGTGGTAGTGTGGTAGTGTGGTAGTGTAGTAGTGTGGTAGTGTAGTAGTGAGGTAGTGTAGTAGTGTGGTAGTGTGGTAGTGTAGTGGTGTAGTGGTGTAGTGTGGTAGTGTGGTAGTGTGGTAGTGTGGTAGTGTGGTAGTGTGGTAGTGTAGTGGTGTAGTGGTGTAGTGTAGTAGTGTGGTAGTATAGTGGTGTAGTGTAGTAGTGTAGTAGTGTAGTGGTGTAGTGGTGTAGTGTAGTAGTGTGGTAGTGTAGTAGTGTGGTAGTGTAGTAGTGTAGTGGTGTAGTGGTGTAGTGGTGTAGTGTAGTAGTGTGGTAGTGTAGTAGTGTGGTAGTGTAGTAGTGTGGTAGTGTAGTGGTGTAGTGTAGTAGTGTAGTAGTGTGGTAGTGTGGTAGTGTGGTAGTGTGGTAGTGTGGTGGTGTAGTGTGGTAGTGTGGTAGTGTGGTGGTGTAGTGTGGTAGTGTGGTAGTGTGGTAGTGTAGTAGTGTAGTAGTGTAGTAGTGTGGTAGTGTGGTAGTGTAGTGGTGTGGTAGTGTGGTATTGTGGTAGTGTAGTAGTGTGGTAGTGTGGTAGTGTAGTGGTGTAGTAGTGTGGTAGTGTGGTAGTGTAGTGGTGTGGCAGTGTGGTAGTGTGGTAGTGTAGTAGTGTAGTAGTGTGGTAGTGTGGTAGTGTGGTAGTGTAGTAGTGTAGTAGTGTAGTGGTGTAGTGTGGTAGTGTGGTAGTGTGGTAGTGTGGTAGTGTAGTGGTGTAGTAGTGTGGTAGTGTGGTAGTGTGGTAGTGTAGTAGTGTAGTAGTGTGGTAGTGTGTTAGTGTGGTAGTGTAGTGGTGTGGTAGTGTGGTAGTGTGGTAGTGTAGTGGTGTAGTGGTGTAGTAGTGTGGTAGTGTAGTGGTGTAGTGGTGTAGTAGTGTAGTAGTGTAGTAGTGTGGTAGTGTGGTAGTGTAGTGGTGTGGTAGTGTAGTAGTGTAGTGGTGTAGTAGTGTGGTAGTGTGGTAGTGTAGTGGTGTGGTAGTGTAGTAGTGTAGTAGTGTAGTGGTGTAGTGTGGTAGTGTGGTAGTGTAGTAGTGTAGTAGTGTGGTAGTGTAGTAGTGTAGTAGTGTAGTAGTGTGGTAGTGTAGTGGTGTGGTAGTGTGGTAGTGTGGTAGTGTGGTAGTGTGGTAGTGTAGTGGTGTGGTAGTGTGGTAGTGTAATGGTGTAGTAGTGTGGTAGTGTGGTAGTGTGGTAGTGTAGTAGTGTAGTGGTGTAGTGGTGTAGTGTGGTAGTGTGGTAGTGTAGTAGTGTAGTGGTGTGGTAGTGTGGTGGTGTGGTAGTGTAGTGGTGTAGTAGTGTAGTAGTGTGGTAGTGTGGTAGTGTGGTGGTGTAGTGGTGTAGTAGTGTAGTAGTGTGGTTGTGTGGTAGTGTAGTGGTGTGGTAGTGTGGTAGTGTGGTAGTGTGGTAGTGTAGTAGTGTGGTAGTGTGGTATTGTAGTGGTGTAGAAGTGTAGTAGTGTGGTAGTGTAGTGGTGTCGTAGTGTGGTAGTGTGGTAGTGTGGTAGTGTGGTAGTGTGGTAGTGTAGTAGTGTAGTAGTGTAGTAGTGTAGTAGTGTGGTAGTGTAGTGGTGTGGTAGGTTGATAGTGTGGTAGTGTGGTAGTGTAGTAGTGTGGTAGTGAGGTAGTGTAGTAGTGTAGTAGTGTGGTAGTGTAGTAGTGTGGTAGTGTGGTAGTGTAGTGGTGTAGTAGTGTAGTAGTGTGGTAGTGTAGTGGTGTGGTAGTGTGGTAGTGTGGTAGTGTAGTAATGTGGTAGTGTGGTAGTGTAGTAGTGTAGTAGTGTGGTGGTGTGGTAGTGTGGTAGTGTGGAAGTGTAGTGGTGTAGTAGTGTAGTAGTGTGGTAGTGTGGTGGTGTGGTGGTGTAGTGGTGTAGTAGTGTAGTAGTGTGGTAGTGTAGTAGTGTGGTAGTGTGGTGGTGTAGTGGTGTAGTAGTGTAGTAGTGTGGTAGTGTGGTAGTGTAGTAGTGTAGTAGTGTGGTAGTGTAGTGGTGTGGTAGTGTGGTAGTGTAGTAGTGTGGTAGTGTAGTAGTGTGGTAGTGTGGTAGTGTGGTAGTGTAGTGGTGTAGTGGTGTAGTAGTGTGGTAGTGTAGTGGTGTAGTAGTGTGGTAGTGTAGTGGTGTGGTAGTGTGGTAGTGTGGTAGTGAGGTAGTGTGGTAGTGTGGTAGTGTAGTGGTGTAGTGGTGTAGTGGTGTAGTGTGGTAGTGTAGTGGTGTAGTAGTGTAGTAGTGTGGTAGTGTGGTAGTGTAGTGGTGTGGTAGTGTGGTAGTGTAGTAGTGTGGTAGTGTAGTGGTGTAGTAGTGTAGTAGTGTGGTAGTGTTGTAGTGTGGTAGTGTAGTGGTGTGGTAGTGTAGTAGTGTAGTGGTGTAGTAGTGTAGTAGTGTAGTAGTGTAGAGGTGTAGTGGTGTAGTGGTGTAGTGGTGTAGTAGTGTAGCGATGTAGCGCTGTAGCGGTGTAGCGGTGTAGTGTAGTGTAGCGCTGTAGTGGTGTAGTGTAGTGTAGTGGTGTAGTGATGTAGTGGTGTAGTTGTGTAGTGATATAGTGGTGTAGCGATGTAGCGGTGTAGCGATGTAGCGCTGTAGTGGTGTAGTGTAGTGTAGTGGTGTAGTGATGTAGTGGTGTAGTTGTGTAGTGATGTAGTGGTGTAGCGATGTAGCGCTGTAGCGGTGTAGCGGTGTAGTGTAGTGTAGTGGTGTAGAGGTGTAGTGGTGTAGTGGTGTAGTGGTGTAGTAGTGTAGTGATTCGATTCCCACGGGGGGCCAGTATGAAAATGTATGCACTCACTAACTGTAAGTCGCTCTGGATAAGAGCATCTGCTAAATGACAAAAAATGTGGTGTGGTTTATTTATTTAACCTTTATTTAACTAGGCAAGTCAGTTAAGAACAAATTCTTATTTACAATGACGGCCTACACCGGCCAAACCCGGACGACGCTGGGCCAATTGTGCGCCGCCCTATGGGACTCCCAATCACGGCCGGTTGTAATACAGACTGGAATCGAACCAGGAGGTCTGTAGTGACGCCTCAAGCACTGATATGCAGTGCCTTAGACCGCTGCGCCCCTCGGTAGTGTAGTGGTGTAGTGTAGTAGTGTGGTAGTGTAGTAGTGTAGTGGTGTAGTGGTGTAGTGTAGTAGTGTAGTAGTGTGGTAGTGTGGTAGTGTGGTAGTGTAGTAGTGTGGTAGTGTAGTAGTGAGGTAGTGTAGTAGTGTGGTAGTGTGGTAGTGTAGTGGTGTAGTGGTGTAGTGTGGTAGTGTGGTAGTGTGGTAGTGTGGTAGTGTGGTAGTGTGGTAGTGTGGTAGTGTAGTGGTGTAGTGGTGTAGTGTAGTAGTGTGGTAGTATAGTGGTGTAGTGTAGTAGTGTAGTAGTGTAGTGGTGTAGTGGTGTAGTGTAGTAGTGTGGTAGTGTAGTAGTGTGGTAGTGTAGTAGTGTAGTGGTGTAGTGGTGTAGTGGTGTAGTGTAGTAGTGTGGTAGTGTAGTAGTGTGGTAGTGTAGTGGTGTAGTGTAGTAGTGTAGTAGTGTGGTAGTGTGGTAGTGTGGTAGTGTGGTAGTGTGGTGGTGTAGTGTGGTAGTGTGGTAGTGTGGTGGTGTAGTGTGGTAGTGTGGTAGTGTGGTAGTGTAGTAGTGTAGTAGTGTGGTAGTGTGGTAGTGTGGTAGTGTAGTGGTGTGGTAGTGTGGTATTGTGGTAGTGTAGTAGTGTGGTAGTGTGGTAGTGTAGTGGTGTAGTAGTGTGGTAGTGTGGTAGTGTAGTGGTGTGGCAGTGTGGTAGTGTGGTAGTGTAGTAGTGTAGTAGTGTGGTAGTGTGGTAGTGTGGTAGTGTAGTAGTGTAGTAGTGTAGTGGTGTAGTGTGGTAGTGTGGTAGTGTGGTAGTGTGGTAGTGTAGTGGTGTAGTAGTGTGGTAGTGTGGTAGTGTGGTAGTGTAGTAGTGTAGTAGTGTGGTAGTGTGTTAGTGTGGTAGTGTAGTGGTGTGGTAGTGTGGTAGTGTGGTAGTGTAGTGGTGTAGTGGTGTAGTAGTGTGGTAGTGTAGTGGTGTAGTGGTGTAGTAGTGTAGTAGTGTAGTAGTGTGGTAGTGTGGTAGTGTAGTGGTGTGGTAGTGTAGTAGTGTAGTGGTGTAGTAGTGTGGTAGTGTGGTAGTGTAGTGGTGTGGTAGTGTAGTAGTGTAGTAGTGTAGTGGTGTAGTGTGGTAGTGTGGTAGTGTGGTAGTGTAGTAGTGTAGTAGTGTGGTAGTGTAGTAGTGTAGTAGTGTAGTAGTGTGGTAGTGTAGTGGTGTGGTAGTGTGGTAGTGTGGTAGTGTGGTAGTGTAGTGGTGTGGTAGTGTGGTAGTGTAATGGTGTAGTAGTGTGGTAGTGTGGTAGTGTGGTAGTGTAGTAGTGTAGTGGTGTAGTGGTGTAGTGTGGTAGTGTGGTAGTGTAGTAGTGTAGTGGTGTGGTAGTGTGGTGGTGTGGTAGTGTAGTGGTGTAGTAGTGTAGTAGTGTGGTAGTGTGGTAGTGTGGTGGTGTAGTGGTGTAGTAGTGTAGTAGTGTGGTTGTGTGGTAGTGTAGTGGTGTGGTAGTGTGGTAGTGTGGTAGTGTGGTAGTGTAGTAGTGTGGTAGTGTGGTATTGTAGTGGTGTAGAAGTGTAGTAGTGTGGTAGTGTAGTGGTGTCGTAGTGTGGTAGTGTGGTAGTGTGGTAGTGTGGTAGTGTGGTAGTGTAGTAGTGTAGTAGTGTAGTAGTGTAGTAGTGTGGTAGTGTAGTGGTGTGGTAGGTTGATAGTGTGGTAGTGTGGTAGTGTAGTAGTGTGGTAGTGAGGTAGTGTAGTAGTGTAGTAGTGTGGTAGTGTGGTAGTGTGGTAGTGTGGTAGTGTAGTGGTGTAGTAGTGTAGTAGTGTGGTAGTGTAGTGGTGTGGTAGTGTGGTAGTGTGGTAGTGTAGTAATGTGGTAGTGTGGTAGTGTAGTAGTGTAGTAGTGTGGTGGTGTGGTAGTGTGGTAGTGTGGAAGTGTAGTGGTGTAGTAGTGTAGTAGTGTGGTAGTGTGGTGGTGTGGTGGTGTAGTGGTGTAGTAGTGTAGTAGTGTGGTAGTGTAGTAGTGTGGTAGTGTGGTGGTGTAGTGGTGTAGTAGTGTAGTAGTGTGGTAGTGTGGTAGTGTAGTAGTGTAGTAGTGTGGTAGTGTAGTGGTGTGGTAGTGTGGTAGTGTAGTAGTGTGGTAGTGTAGTAGTGTGGTAGTGTGGTAGTGTGGTAGTGTAGTGGTGTAGTGGTGTAGTAGTGTGGTAGTGTAGTGGTGTAGTAGTGTGGTAGTGTAGTGGTGTGGTAGTGTGGTAGTGTGGTAGTGAGGTAGTGTGGTAGTGTGGTAGTGTAGTGGTGTAGTGGTGTAGTGGTGTAGTGTGGTAGTGTAGTGGTGTAGTAGTGTAGTAGTGTGGTAGTGTGGTAGTGTAGTGGTGTGGTAGTGTGGTAGTGTAGTAGTGTGGTAGTGTAGTGGTGTAGTAGTGTAGTAGTGTGGTAGTGTTGTAGTGTGGTAGTGTAGTGGTGTGGTAGTGTAGTAGTGTAGTGGTGTAGTAGTGTAGTAGTGTAGTAGTGTAGTAGTTTGGTAGTGTAGTAGTGTGGTAGTGTGGTAGTGTAGTAGTGTAGTAGTGTAGTAGTGTGGTAGTGTGGTAGTGTAGTGGTGTGGTAGTGTGGTAGTGTGGTAGTGTAGTGGTGTGGTAGTGTGGTAGTGTAGTGGTGTAGTAGTGTGGTAGTGTGGTAGTGTAGTAGTGTAGTAGTGTAGTAGTGTAGTAGTGTAGTAGTGTGGTTGTGTGGTAGTGTAGTGGTGTGGTAGTGTGGTAGTGTGGTAGTGTAGTGGTGTAGTGTGGTAGTGTGGTAGTGTGGTAGTGTGGTAGTGTAGTAGTGTAGTAGTGTAGTAGTGTGGTAGTATGTTAGTGTAGTAGTGTAGTAGTGTAGTAGTGTGGTAGTGTGGTAGTGTAGTGGTGTGGTAGTGTGGTAGTGTGGTAGTGTAGTGGTGTGGTAGTGTGGTAGTGAGGTAGTGTGGTAGTGTGGTAGTGTGGTAGTGTGGTAGTGTAGTGGTGTGGTAGTGTGGTAGTGTGGTGGTGTAGTGGTGTAGTAGTGTGGTAGTGTGGTAGTGTGGTAGTGTGGTGGTGTAGTGGTGTGGTAGTGTGGTAGTGTGGTAGTGTAGTGGTGTGGTAGTTGGTAGTGTGGTAGTGTGGTAGTGTAGTAGTGTGGTAGTGTGGTAGTGTGGTAATGTAGTGGTGTAGTAGTGTAGTAGTGTAGTGGTGTAGTAGTGTGGTAGTGTAGTAGTGTGGTAGTGTGGTAGTGTGGTAGTGTAGTAGTGTAGTAGTGTAGTAGTGTGGTAGTGTAGTTGTGTGGTAGTGTGGTAGTGTGGTAGTGTAGTAGTGTGGTAGTGAGGTAGTGTAGTAGTGTAGTAGTGTAGTAGTGTGGTAGTGTGGTAGTGTGGTAGTGTAGTGGTGTGGTAGTGTGGTTGTGTATTAGTGTGATAGTGTAGTAGTGTGGTAGTGTGGTAGTGTGGTAGTGTAGTGGTGTAGTGGTGTAGTAGTGTAGTGGTGTAGTGTGGTAGTGTGGTAGTGTAGTGGTGTAGTAGTGTGGTAGTGTGGTAGTGTGGTAGTGTGGTAGTGTAGTAGTGTAGTAGTGTGGTAGTGTGGTAGTGTGGTAGTGTAGTGGTGTGGTAGTGTGGTAGTGTAGTAGTGTGGCAGTGTAGTAGTGTGGTAGTGTGGTAGTGTAGTAGTTTAGTAGTGTAGCACTGTAGTAGTGTGGTAGTGTAGTGGTGTGGTAGTGTGGTAGTGTGGTAGTGTAGGGGTGTGGTAGTGTGGTAGTGTGGTAGTGTGGTAGTGAGGTAGTGGTGTAGTGTAGTAGTGTAGTAGTGTGGTAGTGAGGTAGTGTAGTAGTGTGGTAGTGTGGTAGTGTGGTAGTGTAGTAAGGTAGTAGTGTAGTAGTGTAGTAGTGTAGTGGTGTAGTGGTGTAGTGTGGTAGTGTGGTAGTGTGGTGGTGTAGTGGTGTAGTAGTGTAGTAGTGTAGTAGTGTAGTAGTGTAGTGGTGTAGTGGTGTAGTGTGGTAGTGTGGTAGTGTGGTAGTGTAGTGGTGTGGTAGTGTGGTAGTGTGGTAGTGTAGTGGTGTAGTAGTGTAGTAGGGTGGTAGTGTGGTAGTGTGGTAGTGTGGTAGTGTGGTGGTGTAGTGGTGTAGTAGTGTGGTAGTGTGGTAGTGTAGTGGTGTGGTGGTGTAGTGGTGTAGTAGTGTGGTAGTGTGGTAGTGTAGTGGTGTGGTAGTGTGGTAGTGTGGTAGTGTAGTAGTGTGGTAGTGTGGTAGTGTAGTGGTGTAGTAGTGTGGTAGTGTAGTAGTGTAGTAGTGTGGTAGTGTAGTGGTGTGGTAGTGTGGTAGTGTGGTAGTGTGGTAGTGTGGTAGTGAGGTAGTGTAGTAGTGTAGTAGTGTGGTAGTGTAGTAGTGTGGTAGTGTGGTAGTGTAGTGGTGTGGTAGTGTGGTAGTGTGGTAGTGTAGTAGTGAGGTAGTGTGGTAGTGGTGTAGTGTAGTAGTGTAGTAGTGTGGTAGTGAGGTAGTGTAGTAGTGTAGTAGTGTGGTTGTGAGGTAGTGTGGTAGTGTGGTAGTGTGGTAGTGTAGTGGTGTAGTAGTGTAGTAGTGTGGTAGTGTAGTGGTGTGGTAGTGTAGTAGTGTAGTAGTGTGGTCGTGTCGTGGTGTGGTAGTGTGGTAGTGTGGTAGTGTAGTGGTGTAGTAGTGTGGTAGTGTGGTAGTGTGGTGGTGTAGTGGTGTAGTAGTGTGGTAGTGTAGTAGTGTGGTAGTGTGGTGGTGTAGTGGTGTAGTGGTGTAGTAGTGTAGTAGTGTGGTAGTGTGGTAGTGTGGTAGTGTGGTAGTGTAGTAGTGTAGTAGTGTAGTAGTGTGGTAGTGTAGTAGTGTAGTAGTGTGGTAGTGTGGTAGTGTGGTAGTGTAGTGGTGTGGTAGTGTGGTAGTGTAGTAGTGTGGTAGTGTAGTAGTGTGGTAGTGTGGTAGTGTAGTGGTGTAGTAGTGTAGTAGTGTGGTAGTGTAGTGGTGTAGTGTGGTAGTGTGGTAGTGTAGTGGTGTAGTAGTGTGGTAGTGTAGTGGTGTAGTAGTGTGGTAGTGTAGTAGTGTGGTAGTCAAATCAAATCAAATTGTATTGGTCACATGCGCCGAATACAACAGGTGCAGACATTACAGTGAAATGCTTACTTACAGCCCTTAACCAACAGTGCATTTATTTTAAACAAAAAAAGTAAGAATAAAACAACAACAAAAAAAGTGTTGAGAAAAAAAGAGCAGAAGTAAAATAAAGTGACAGTAGGGAGGCTATATATACAGTAAAATAAAGTGACAGTAGGGAGGCTATATATACAGGGGGGTACCGTTGCAGAGTCAATGTGCGGGGGCACCGGCTTGTTGAGGTAGTTGAGGTAATATGTACAAAAGAGTAGTTCCCTGACCGGGAATCGAACCCGGGCCGCGGCGGTGAGAGCGCCGAATCCTAACCACTAGGATGTAGTAGTGGTGTAGTAGTGTGGTAGTGTGGTAGTGTGGTAGTGAGGTAATGTAGTAGTGTAGTAGTGTGGTAGTGTAGTAGTGTGGTAGTGTGGTAGTGTAGTGGTGTGGTAGTGTGGTAGTGTGGTAGTGTGGTAGTGTGGTAGTGAGGTAGTGTAGTAGTGTAGTAGTGTGGTAGTGTAGTAGTGTGGTAGTGTGGTAGTGTAGTGGTGTGGTAGTGTGGTGGTGTAGTGGTGTAGTAGTGTAGTAGTGTAGTAGTGTGGTAGTGTGGTAGTGAGGTAGTGTGGTAGTGGTGTAGTGTAGTGTAGTGTAGTAGTGTGGTAGTGAGGTAGTGTAGTAGTGTAGTAGTGTGGTAGTGTGGTAGTGTGGTAGTGTGGTGGTGTAGTGGTGTAGTGGTGTAGTGTGGTAGTGTGGTAGTGTGGTAGTGTAGTGGTGTAGTAGTGTGGTAGTGTGGTAGTGTGGTAGTGTGGTGGTGTAGTGGTGTGGTAGTGTGGTAGTGTGGTAGTGTAGTGGTGTAGTGGTGTAGTGTGGTAGTGTGGTAGTGTGGTGGTGTAGTAGTGTAGTAGTGTGGTAGTGTGGTAGTGTGGTGGTGTAGTGGTGTGGTAGTGTGGTAGTGTGGTAGTGTAGTGGTGTAGTGGTGTAGTGTGGTAGTGTGGTAGTGTAGTGGTGTAGTAGTGTAGTAGTGTGGTAGTGTGGTAGAGTGGTAGTGTGGTGGTGTATTGGTGTGGTAGTGTAGTAGTGTAGTAGTGTAGCAGTGTGGTAGTGTAGTAGTGTAGTAGTGTAGTAGTGTAGTAGTGTGGTAGTGTGGTAGTGTGGTAGTGTAGTAGTGTAGTAGTGTAGTAGTGTGGTAGTGTAGTGGTGTGGTAGTGTGGTAGTGTGGTAGTGTAGTGGTGTGGTAGTGTGGTAGTGTAGTGGTGTGGTAGTGTGGTAGTGTGGTAGTGAGGTAGTGTGGTAGTGGTGTAGTGTAGTAGTGTGGTAGTGTGGTAGTGTGGTAGTGTATTGGTGTAGTAGTGTGGTAGTGTGGTAGTGTAGTGGTGTGGTAGTGTGGTAGTGTAGTAATGTGGTAGTGTGGTAGTGTAGTAGTGTAGTGGTGTGGTAGTGTGGTAGTGTAGTGGTGTGGTAGTGTGGTAGTGTAGTGGTGTAGTAGTGTAGTAGTGTGGTAGTGTGGTGGTGTAGTGGTGTAGTAGTGTGGTAGTGTGGTAGTGTGGTAGTGTGGTAGTGAGGTAGTGTAGTAGTGTAGTAGTGTGGTAGTGTAGTAGTGTGGTAGTGTGGTAGTGTAGTAGTGTGGTAGTGTGGTAGTGTGGTAGTGTGGTAGTGAGGTAGTGTAGTAGTGTAGTAGTGTGGTAGTGTAGTAGTGTGGTAGTGTGGTAGTGTAGTGGTGTGGTAGTGTGGTAGTGTGGTAGTGTAGTAGTGAGGTAGTGTGGTAGTGGTGTAGTGTAGTAGTGTAGTAGTGTGGTAGTGAGGTAGTGTAGTAGTGTAGTAGTGTGGTTGTGAGGTAGTGTGGTAGTGTGGTAGTGTGGTAGTGTAGTGGTGTAGTAGTGTAGTAGTGTGGTAGTGTAGTGGTGTGGTAGTGTGGTAGTGTGGTAATGTGGTAGTGTGGTAGTGTAGTAGTGTAGTAATGTGGTCGTGTCGTGGTGTGGTAGTGTGGTAGTGTAGTGGTGTAGTAGTGTGGTAGTGTGGTAGTGTGGTGGTGTAGTGGTGTAGTAGTGTGGTAGTGTAGTAGTGTGGTAGTGTGGTGGTGTAGTGGTGTAGTGGTGTAGTAGTGTAGTAGTGTGGTAGTGTGGTAGTGTGGTAGTGTGGTAGTGTAGTAGTGTAGTAGTGTGGTAGTGTAGTAGTGTAGTAGTGTGGTAGTGTGGTAGTGTGGTAGTGTAGTGGTGTGGTAGTGTGGTAGTGTAGTAGTGTGGTAGTGTAGTAGTGTGGTAGTGTGGTAGTGTAGTGGTGTAGTAGTGTAGTAGTGTGGTAGTGTAGTGGTGTAGTGTGGTAGTGTGGTAGTGTGGTAGTGTAGTGGTGTAGTAGTGTAGTAGTGTGGTAGTGTGGTAGTGTGGTATTGTGGTAGTGTGGTAGTGTGGTGGTGTAGTGGTGTAGTAGTGTGGTAGTGTAGTAGTGTGGTAGTGTGGTGGTGTAGTGGTGTAGTAGTGTAGTAGTGTAGTAGTGTGGTAGTGTAGTAGTGTGGTAGTGTGGTAGTGTAGTGGTGTAGTAGTGTAGTAGTGTAGTGGTGTAGTAGTGTAGTAGTGTGGTAGTGTGGTAGTGTGGTAGTGTGGTGGTGTAGTTGTGTGGTAGTGTGGTAGTGTGGTAGTGTAGTGGTGTAGTGTGGTAGTGTGGTAGTGTGGTAGTGTAGTGGTGTAGTGTGGTAGTGTGGTAGTGTGGTAGTGTGGTGGTGTAGTGGTGTGGTAGTGTGGTAGTGTAGTGGTGTAGTGTGGTAGTGTGGTAGTGTAGTGGTGTAGTAGTGTAGTAGTGTGGTAGTGTGGTAGTGTGGTGGTGTATTGGTGTGGTAGTGTAGTAGTGTAGTAGTGTAGCAGTGTGGTAGTGTAGTAGTGTAGTAGTGTAGTAGTGTAGTAGTGTAGTAGTGTGGTAGTGTGGTAGTGTGGTAGTATAGTAGTGTAGTAGTGTAGTAGTGTAGTAGTGTGGTAGTGTAGTGGTGTGGTAGTGTGGTAGTGTGGTAGTGTGGTAGTGTAGTGGTGTGGTAGTGTGGTAGTGTAGTGGTGTGGTAGTGTGGTAGTGTGGTAGTGAGGTAGTGTGGTAGTGGTGTAGTGTAGTAGTGTGGTAGTGTGGTAGTGTATTGGTGTAGTAGTGTGGTAGTGTGGTAGTGTAGTGGTGTGGTAGTGTGGTAGTGTAGTAATGTGGTAGTGTGGTAGTGTAGTAGTGTAGTGGTGTGGTAGTGTGGTAGTGTAGTGTTGTGGTAGTGTGGTAGTGTGGTAGTGTAGTGGTGTAGTAGTGTAGTAGTGTGGTAGTGTGGTAGTGTGGTGGTGTAGTGGTGTAGTAGTGTAGTAGTGTGGTAGTGTAGTAGTGTGGTAGTGTGGTGGTGTAGTGGTGTAGTAGTGTAGTAGTGTGGTAGTGTGGTAGTGTGGTAGTGTGGTAGTGTAGTAGTGTGGTAGTGTGGTAGTGTGGTGGTGTGGTAGTGTGGTAGTGTGGTAGTGTAGTGGTGTGGTAGTGTGGTAGTGTGGTAGTGTGGTAGTGTAGTAGTGTGGTAGTGTGGTAGTGTGGTAGTGTGGTAGTGTAGTGGTGTAGTAGTGTGGTAGTGTAGTGGTGTAGTGGTGTAGTGTGGTAGTGTAGTGGTGTAGTAGTGTAGTAGTGTGGTAGTGTAGTAGTGTAGTAGTGTAGTAGTGTGGTAGTGTGGTAGTGTAGTGGTGTGGTAGTGTGGTAGTGTAGTAGTGTGGTAGTGTAGTAGTGTGGTAGTGTAGTGGTGTAGTAGTGTAGTAGTGTGGTAGTGTGGTAGTGTAGTAGTGTAGTAGTGTAGTAGTGTGGTAGTGTGGTAGTGTAGTAGTGTAGTGGTGTGGTAGTGTGGTAGTGTGGTAGTGTAGTGGTGTGGTAGTGTGGTAGTGTTGTAGTGTGGTAGTGTAGTGGTGTAGTAGTGTAGTAGTGTGGTAGTGTGGTAGTGTAGTAGTGTAGTAGTGTGGTAGTGTAGTAGTGTAGTCGTGTAGTGGTGTATTGTGGTAGTGTGGTAGTGTGGTAGTGTAG
This sequence comes from Coregonus lavaretus, assembly GCF_964263955.1. Taxonomy (NCBI): domain Eukaryota; kingdom Metazoa; phylum Chordata; class Actinopteri; order Salmoniformes; family Salmonidae; genus Coregonus; species Coregonus lavaretus. Next base: position 24,170 of record NW_028161129.1, read on the forward strand.
TGGTGTAGTATTGTACTCCTGAGTGGCGCAGTGGTCTAAGGCAGTGCTAGCTGTGCCACTAGAGATCCTGGTTCGAATCCAGGCTCTGTCGCAGCGGGCCGCGACCGGGAGACTCATGGGCGGCGCACAATTGGCCCAGCGTCGTCCAGGGTAGGGGAGGGAATGGCCGGCAGGGATGTAGCTCAGTTGATAGAGCAATGGCGTTTGCAACGCCAGGGTTGTGGGTTCGATTCCCACGGGGGGCCAGTATAAAAAAATATATATTCACTAACTGTAAGTCGCTCTGGATAAGAGCGTCTGCTAAATGACTTAAATGTAAATGTAAAATGTAGTGTGGTAGTGTGGTAGTGTGGTAGTGTGGTAGTGTGGTAGTGTAGTAGTGTAGTAGTGTAGTAGTGTAGTGGTGTGGTTGTGTAGTGGTGTGGTAGTGTAGTAGTGTAGTAGTGTGGTAGTGTAGTAGTGTAGTAGTGTGGTAGTGTAGTAGTGTGGTGTAGTAGTGTGGTGTAGTAATGTGGTAGTGTGGTAGTGTGGTGGTGTAGTAGTGTAGTAGTGTGGTAGTGTAGTGGTAGTGTATTAGTGTGGTAGTGTGGTAGTGTAGTGGTGTGGTAGTGGTGTAGTAGTTTGGTAGTGTAGTAGTGTGGTAGTGTAGTAGTGTGGTAGTGTAGTGGTGTGGTAGTGTGGTAGTGTGGTAGTGTAGTGGTGTGGTGGTGTAGTGTGGTAGTGTGGTGGTGTAGTAGTGTGGTAGTGTAGTGGTGTGGTAGTGTGGTAGTGTAGTGGTGTGGTAGTGTGGTAGTGTAGTGGTGTAGTGGTGTGGTGGTGTAGTGGTGTAGTGTGGTAGTGTGGTAGTGTGGTAGTGTGGTGGTGTGGTAGTGTGGTAGTGTGGTAGTGTAGTAGTGTGGTAGTGTGGTGGTGTGGTGGTGTGGTAGTGTGGTAGTGTAGTAGTGTAGTAGTGTAGTGGTGTAGTAGTGTAGTAGTGTAGTAGTGTAGTAGTGTGGTAGTGTGGTAGTGTAGTGGTGTAGTGGTGTAGTGGTGTAGTAGTGTAGTAGTGTAGTAGTGTAGTAGTGTAGTAGTGTAGTAGTGTGGTAGTGTAGTAGTGTAGTGGTGTAGTGGTGTAGTGGTGTAGTAGTGTGGTGGTGTAGTGGTGTAGTGGTGTAGTGGTGTAGTAGTGTAGTGGTGTAGTAGTGTAGTAGTGTGGTAGTGTAGTAGTGTAGTGGTGTGGTAGTGTGGTAGTGTAGTAGTGTAGTAGTGTGGTAGTGTGGTAGTGTGGTAGTGTGGTAGTGTGGTAGTGTGGTAGTGTAGTAGTGTAGTAGTGTGGTAGTGTAGTAGTGTAGTAGTGTGGTAGTGTAGTAGTGTGGTAGTGTGGTAGTGTGGTAGTGTGGTAGTGTGGTAGTGTAGTAGTGTAGTAGTGTGGTAGTGTGGTAGTGTGGTAGTGTGGTAGTGTGGTAGTGTGGTAGTGTGGTAGTGTGGTAGTGTAGTGGTGTAGTGGTGTAGTAGTGTAGTGGTGTAGTGGTGTAGTAGTGTAGTGGTGTAGTAGTGTAGTAGTGTAGTGGTGTAGTAGTGTAGTAGTGTAGTAGTGTAGTAGTGTAGTAGTGTGGTAGTGTGGTAGTGTGGTAGTGTGGTAGTGTGGTAGTGTAGTAGTGAGGTAGTGTAGTAGTGTGGTAGTGTGGTAGTGTGGTAGTGTAGTAGTGTGGTAGTGTGGTAGTGTGGTAGTGTGGTAGTGTAGTAGTGTAGTAGTGTAGTAGTGTAGTAGTGTGGTAGTGTAGCAGTGTAGTAGTGTGGTAGTGTGGTAGTGTAGTAGTGTGGTAGTGTGGTAGTGTGGTAGTGTAGTAGTGTAGTAGTGTAGTAGTGTAGTAGTGTAGTAGTGTGGTAGTGTGGTAGTGTGTATTATAGCCTCATTCTAATAGCTCAGTCACCACAACTAAACCACAGCTTTTATTTTCATAGATAACACAGTTCTATATTAACACCTTCGTGGTTAGGGTGTCGGGGGCAACGAGTGCAGGACGTGGTGTTGTGTGTGTGTGTGTATGTGTGTTTGTTGTGTGTGTGTGTGTGTGTGTGTGTGTGTTTGTTGTGTGTGTGTGTGTGTGTGCAGGAGAAAGGAGGAGAGGGGTGAGGAGAAGGGGTGAGGAGAGGGGTGAGTAGAAGGGGTGAGGAGAGGGGTAAGGAGAGGGGGACTAATATGGGAATAAAGAATATTTAGCTTTTATTTTATTTTACGTCACACACACACCTAACGTGTGTCAGCGAGTGTGTGTCAGCGTGTGTGTGCATGTGTGTGCGTGTGTGTGTGTGTGTGTGTGTATATATAATATATACCTTCTCAGCCAGTGCTTCCTCCAGGGTGGTGAGAGCTGTGTCCGTGTTGGAGGTGTCTGTCTGGAGAGACTTGACTCTGTCCTTCAAACTAGTCATCTGTTTCTCCTTGTCTCTCAGCTGCTCCTGCAGGTTCTCAATCTGGAGACAGGGAGAGGGAGGGAGGGAGGGAGGGAGGGAGGGAGGGAGGGAGGGAGGGAGGGGAGCAGGTGGGAGGAAGGGAGGGGTGGGAGGAAGGAAGGAGAGAGGGAGGGAGGGAGAACAGAGGAGGGAGGGCGAGAGAGCATTGTGAGTCAGCAGAAAACACACACATAAGCTCTTGCTTGAGTGACACTCACACTCACACACACACACACACTCACACTCACACACACACACACAAGCACACAAGCACACAAGCACACACACAACAGGCTCAGTGTGACAAACACACAGTGTATGTTCTGAACCTGGTACAGACAGGGACAGAACAGAACACACACACACACAAACATCACACACACACAAAACACCACACACACACAGGACAAACAAAGACAGAGAAGCATGTGTTTTAATGTGGAATGAACAAACAAAACATAACACAGAACAGAACAGAACAGAACAGAACAGAACCCAACAGCACCAGTATTTCCAGAGAACACAATGTGGCCATTCAGATTGACCACTGCAGAGCGATGTGTCCTGAATATGGTTGAAAGGGGAGGGTACATCACTGGAAACTTTCAAAGTTTACCAGTAAACTTACAGAATTTGTGTAACTTTTTACAATATATATATATATATATATATATTATATATAAACACAAACAAACAGAAACAACAACACAACCACTACACCGGATACACACCACAACATGCCCACACCTGATACACACCACAACATGCCCACACCTGATACACACCACAACATGTCCACACCTGATACACACCACAACCACTACACCTGATACACATCACAACATGCCCACACCTGATACACACCACAACATGTCCACACCTGATACACACCACAACATGTCCACACCTGATACACACCACAACATGTCCACACCTGATACACACCACAACCACTACACCTGATACACACCACAACATGCCCACACCTGATACACACCACAACATGCCCACACCTGATACACACCACAACATGCCCACACCTGATACACACCACAACATGCCCACACCTGATACACACCACAACATGTCCACACCTGATACACACCACAACATGCCCACACCTGATACACACCACAACATGTCCACACCTGATACACATCACAACATGCCCACACTTGATACACACCACAACATGTCCACACCTGATACACACCACAACATGTCCACACCTGATACACACCACAACCACTACACCTGATACACACCACAACATGCCCACACCTGATACACACCACAACATGTCCACACCTGATACACACCACAAGCACTACACCTGATACACATCACAACATGTCCACACCTGATACACACCACAACATGTCCACACCTGATACACACCACAACATGCCCAAACCTGATACACACCACAACATGTCCACACCTGATACACACCACAACATGCCCACACCTGATACACACCACAACCACTACACCTGATGCACACCACAACTTGTCCACACCTGATACACATCACAACCACTACACCTGATACACACCACAACATGTCCACACCTGATACACACCACAACATGTCCACACCTGATACACACCACAACATGCCCACACCTGATACACACCACAACATGTCCACACCTGATACACACCACAACATGCCCACACCTGATACACACCACAACCACTACACCTGATGCACACCACAACTTGTCCACACCTGATACACACCACAAGCACTACACCTGATACACACCACAACATGTCCACACCTGATACACACCACAAGCACTACACCTGATACACATCACAACATGTCCACACCTGATACACACCACAACATGTCCACACCTGATACACACCACAACATGCCCAAATCTGATACACACCACAACATGTCCACACCTGATACACACCACAACATGCACACACCTGATACACACCACAACATGCACACACCTGATACACACCACAACATGTCCACACCTGATACACACCACAACCACTACACCTGATACACACCACAACATGCCCACACCTGATACACACCACAACATGCCCACACCTGATACACACCACAACATGCCCACACCTGATACACACCACAACATGCCCACACCTGATACACACCACAACATGTCCACACCTGATACACACCACAACATGCCCACACCTGATACACACCACAACATGTCCACACCTGATACACACCACAACATGCCCACACCTGATACACACCACAACATGTCCACACCTGATACACACCACAACATGTCCACACCTGATACACACCACAACCACTACACCTGATACACACCACAACATGCCCACACCTGATACACACCACAACATGTCCACACCTGATACACACCACAAGCACTACACCTGATACACATCACAACATGTCCACACCTGATACACACCACAACATGTCCACACCTGATACACACCACAACATGCCCAAACCTGATACACACCACAACATGTCCACACCTGATACACACCACAACATGCCCACACCTGATACACACCACAACCACTACACCTGATGCACACCACAACTTGTCCACACCTGATACACATCACAACCACTACACCTGATACACACCACAACATGTCCACACCTGATACACACCACAACATGTCCACACCTGATACACACCACAACATGCCCACACCTGATACACACCACAACTTGTCCACACCTTATACACACCACAACCACTACACCTGATACACACCACAACATGTCCACACCTGATACACACCACAACATGTCCACACCTGATACACACCACAACATGCCCACACCTGATGCACACCACAACTTGTCCACACCTGATACACACCACAACCACTACACCTGATACACACCACAACATGCCCACACCTGATACACACCACAACATGTCCACACCTGATACACACCACAACATGTCCACACCTGATACACACCACAAAAATGCCCACACCTGTCCATGAACACATGCAAACATACAGTAGCCTCCCCTTTCAATACACTGGATACATATCAAATTCAAACACCATTATGTCTGTTGGGTTCTGTCACACTTCTCAAAATGGTCAATGTAAGGTTTCCAGATTTTATCAAACGTTTATTTTTGCTTAATTTTATAAAACAACGGAATGTAATTACATAGTTCAGCCCTACAGTTCGTTATTGACGGTGAGAATTATGCTTTCCAATTGATAGCTATCCATTTGTTTGCAGCAATTAGACCTAGGTTACAAAACTTTATTTGATATTGGTCACCAATATTTACATTTCCCAACAGACATAATCATGGAGATGGATGGATATACATTTCTAGACACAATAATATGACAGCACAGACATTATCCCAAAATGGTGTCAGTTTGTCACAGGACCACAGCATATGAAACAGGGTTCCTTTATGCTTTTTGCATCTCCCACAGAGATGTAACATTTCTGGGTGCATTACATGCATTCTGGCAGGAGCGGAGTAAATCCTATGGATTATTTTGAATTCCGATCATTTATGTCGAAGGCTGTATGAGCAAGTATGAAAATGTTCACATATCTGTGACCAATAGTTTTAATATTGGTAACTTTCAAGGATTTTATGTAATTTATCACAAGACATCTGGTGGCCCTTTTGGGTACCTCAGACTATCACAGGTGTCTCTAATTATCTCTGGCCCTCTGTGTGGCCTTATCACATGTAAAATAAATAACATAATCAAATAAGATGATTTTAAAACAAAAAATAGACAGACAAAGCTGTAAAACAGTACCCTAAATTTAAACCATCAACTTAGTGAATACCATTGGTGTTTAATATGAGGGTTTCAGCATGAAACATCCTTTATTTGATTTTTTTTAACGCTTTTATTTATTTTACTATGTCAATATGACTTTGTTGTAAATGCGCCAAACTGGTGGCAGTTGTGAAAAAAGTACATACTTGGAAGAGTTGCAGAGTTAATTGAAAATTATGCCATTGTTGACTAGATGTTTTTTTCATTAATTAGGCAATTTTCTTTTGAACCATATGGCCTGTCCACTAGAAACTCATGGACAATATGGACAAATTAATACTATATATGAATACATAAAAAAAAAAAGTTATTCAAGTATAAATTACCAAAGTTACCACAGATTGGCATAGATTATCTGTTACTTACCGAAATTACCAAAGATTCTGGTAACTTTGGTAACCCTAGTCCTGAATACAGAGCAAAATATTGTTGTTTGGATTCTGATAAAACCCCATTGACTCTAAAATACGTCACATTAACCTCATCTACCCTCCAGCTGAATAAATGATTTCCACTTCATTTCTTAAAATAGAAATGGAGGGCTGAATAAAACGGTGTTTAATTTGCATCGTCAACTTTTCTTATCTGGCTGTGAACAGTGGCGTTAGTGCCTGGAGCTGAGAGGTTGATAAATGGCATGGGTATGTGAAAGAGCGCACACACACACACACACACACACTCAATCTTTCTCTCACTCTCTCTCTCTCTTACACACAAACACACACATATATCCATCCATCATCAGAGACAGCTCAATGAAGAGACTGTCTGTTTCTTTCTCCTATTTCACATTTAATTAAACACAGACTGGTTTGATTAATATCTGCTATATTCTGTCTATCGGGTTTGAAATAAACTGGTGTCAATATATCACCTCACGTATGAATGTGAATGTCCTCTCTCTCTCTCTCTCCCCTCTCTTTCTCTCTCTCTTTCTCTCTCTCTCTCTATCACTCTCTCTCTGTTGAAATAATGATTGAGGGGGTTAGAACCAAAGTACAAAAATAATCGCACCATAAATATAGTTAATTGCTGTTACAGTTTTTTCCAACTGCTTACACACAAAATCTTTTCATGTCACACGATTTTTGAAACCTCTCACTCAAAGTGCAAAACTACACACCAAATCTCCAAAATCATAAGCTATTTCTCAGCCTTTGACTCAGTTGTCAATAGCATAAAACACTTTTTTCAAAACACTACACACAATTCTCTACCTAAAACACAAACATCTAACAGGAAGTGACTTGCTTTCCTTTTCCAAACACAACCAATCAAAATGCTACACTTATTCACCAGGTCACACACACACTCCTCACATGTGCAAACACTAATTGCTTAACTGATCACTAACCAATCACTGCTTTACTGTAGTATAGGCCTATAAATAGGTCAAAGGTCAGATTACCTGTTTTGAACAATGGATGCCAACAATGGACAGAGAGCAAGAGGAGTAGGAGGGAGAGGCAGGGGACAACAACGAGGACAAATTCAAAGATGAAGAGTTGGAGGAGGAAGAGGAAGAGGAAGACGAAGATGAGGGCAAAGAAGAGAAGGAAGGAGAGCCATCTCTGATGAGATTAGGGCAACGCTTGTTGATCATGTGATCAACCATGGTTTGACCATGAGAGACGCTGGACTGAGAGTCCAGCCCAACTTGAGTCGATTTACAGTGGCGTCCATAATTCGAACCTTCAGAAATGAGAACAGGTATGCAACTATCTAATGACTATTTTAGCATTACAGTAATGTACTGTAAAATACGTATGACTGCATAGTATTGCATAAACATTTGTAACTCTAAGCCATCCATTTACTGCATTGAGGTTGGTTATCATGCTGTACTAAAAATGTTTGTACATTGTTTACAGTTCCTATGCTGAACACGTACTGTGTTTGAATTCTGTACAGAGTGGAAAGGCAAAGACATCATGGAGGACGAGGACGCTTGTTTAGATGTACAAGAGACTGCAATTATAAATATGGTTTTGGCCAACGATGCAATTAGGATTCGAGAGATAAGAGAGCATATCTTGAATAATGACACCATATTTAACAACATCAATGCTGTAAGCCTGTCGACCATACAACGCATCCTCCAACGGCACCAAGTGACGATGAAACAACTTTACAAGGTGCCATTTGAGAGAAACTCTGACAGTCAAGAATCTGCGACATGACTTTGTAGAGGTATGTATGCAACACTACTTCCAGTACTTCAGACATCCCATATTTACTCATCTGTATTTCCTTTTGTCTGTTACAGAGAGTATTGGAGATGGATGCCCATGTAATTCGCCATTAATTTATTTATGTGGATGAGGTTGGCTTCAACCTCACCAAAACCAGGTGCCGCGGAAGAAATGTAATAGGACAGAGGGCAATTACCAATGTCCCTGGACAGCGTGGGGGTAATATAACTATGTGTGCTGCCATCACTCAAAACGGGGTCCTCCATCACAATGCCACACTGGGTCCATACAACACCGGCCATATGCTCACTTTTCTGGATGCAAATTACACAATGCTTGTCCCTGATCCAGATCAGGAGCCTGCTAGATTTGTGGTTATATGGGACAATGCTAGTTTTCACCGGGCTGTTCTGGTCCAAAACTGGTTTGCCACCCATCCACAATTTGTAGTTTTGTACCTACCCCCATATTCACCTTTTCTAAATCCCATAGAGGAATTATTCTCAGCCTGCCGCTGGAAAGTGTATGATCGCCACTAATAAATATTTTCTGTTTCTACATTGCATTGGTGTTTACAGTGTACTTGTTACCCCTTTCAGCAGATTACTTTCACTGTAGAACATTGTATTGAAATGTAGATATAAGCCTATGAAAGACCAAAGAGCTTTAGATTTAGAACAACAGTGTTTACATGGTAGATCCAAAAATGTACTATTATGAAAGATGTGTTTGCCATTTGATGCAAATGCTTCATTCTGACATGTGTTTATGGCATTTTGAATGCCGTGTTACATTTTGAAGGAGATGTGAGGCATTTTTTCATTTTGTGTGTGCAGTTTTGGGAATTGTGTGTAGAGTTTTGAAAAAAGGAGACATCGTTTTGAAAACGTGTTGTAAGCAGTTGGAAAAAAACTGTAATTACAAATAGAAAATGCATTATTCAGCGTCTAAGTATGAAAGTGTCTTGTTCCTCTGATGCAGTTTGACAACTTCATCTCCTCTCTTATCTGTCAAAGTCGGTTACCGTGGCAACGAGCTGTCCACTGGCTCATCCAATCAGAAGGCTCGAGGGAAGGCTAGCGTATGATCAGCCTGTAGCCCCTTAACCCCTGCAGCAGGATTCATGAAGATCTAAAGCAATCCAGTAATATCTCAACCTTAGCCTCGTTCAGGCTTAGATCTCTCAGATCTATAAGAGGAACCCATTTGAGGGGGAGGGCTCAAGTGGCTTGGGATAGTAATGTAGCGGTATGTGTGAGTCTGGGAGAGCCACTCAGACAGGGAGTGGGAGGGAGACCACCTAAAGGCTACTGGGATAATAGACAGTCTGCAGAACAGACGACTAGCCAGGAAGAGAGTGGCTCTCCCAGACTCCCTCTTTCTCAGTCTTTATCTCCCTCTATCCTCTTCTTTCTCCTTCCATTTCCTTTCCTACATCCCTCGTCTCTGTCAGTCCATGCCAGAATCATCTCTAGACGTTGCTCATCTTAATCATTAAAAAACACCTTTTTTTTCTCTTCTAAAAGTCCCTAAAAAAAACAGAATCAAACAATAATAACCTGAGACGTAACCAATAATGAGAGTTCATGGCCGAGATCGTAAGAAAATATACAATTGTGTCAACTTACAGTATGAATTTAATTAAACCGCTGGATGTTTTGGCAGAAAGGTTTCGCAGAAGAAAAACAAATAAAAAAACTGAGTGGAAAAAGTGAGAAGAAATTTGATAATGAATTTTGCTGCCCTGTTGCAGTTCAAACAACTACAGCTGCTTCCCAAGAAGAAACAAAACCAGGGTTTGGCCGGTTTCTTGTTTTAAATCATGTTTAGACATGTTTAGACAGATTCCATCCTAAATTCCATCCCAAATGGCACCCTACCATTTGGGATGGAATTTAGGATGGAATCTGTCTAAACATGTCTAAACATGATTTAAACAAGAAACCGTGGCCAATTTGAGGATTCATCCCTGGTCTGTGATGCTGATAGTCAGTCAGTAGAGGTGTTTTAAAGTGAATAGTTGAACAGTTTCATAGTTAAGAAAAGGAAAGGGCTGTCTTGGTAATGGGGTCTCACACTGTAAGTTTTTTTTTTTTTTTTATTGAGGCAAGCCGAAGTCGGTAGCCGAAGTCTACGCCCCTTCGTCGGTGATTGGTCATCAATAGGGATTCTTCAGTGAAGTCTTTGCTGTCATTCAATGAGAGACGACTCATTTTCATGCACATGGTGGACTGAGTCTGCCCAGTGAAATACAGTCTACCTGACTGACAACCTGTCAGAACTCAGGATGTAAAACACACACAGAGGTAGAAATAGACACCTTGAAATGTACGGCGGTACATTAAAAAAGTCACCATTGAAATCAGCCAGACACACACACACACACACTCACACACACACACACACACACACACACACACTCACTCCTGTCCAGACTTGTCTGAACACTCCAACACACTTGACATTCAGAGAGACTGTTCCTTTGATCCAGCCTACGCTTCTTCAGACTGGCTGTGGTGTAACACTGTCTGATTAGGGCCCTGGATCACACACACACACCGAGACACAGACACACACACCGAGACACACACACACACACCGAGACACACACACACACACACACACCGAGACACAGACACCGAGACACACACACACACACACACCGAGACACACACACACACACACACACACACAAACACACCGAGACACACACACACACACACACACAAACACACCGAGACACAGACACCGAGACACACACACACACACACACACAAACACACCGAGACACAGACACCGAGACACACACACACACACACACACACCGAGACACACACACACACACCGAGACACAGACACTGAGACACACACACACACACACAAACACACCGAGACACACACAAACACACCGAGACACACACAAACACACCGAAACACACACAAACACACCGAGACACACACAAACACACCGAGACACACACACACACATATACATTTTAATCCTGCATATTTAAGGAAGAAGTTGTAGCTCTCTAGTTAGTTAATGCATACTGCCTCTCAACACACAGCAGCAGTCTCCAACATACTCCATCCTGTCTGCATCAGGCAGGTACAGACAACACATCATCACTATCATCAGTTCTGCTAATCAATGACCACTTCACAAAATGACTCTGTGTTGCTCTTCCCAAATAACCGTTCCCTTACTAATGACAGGATCTCATCTTAGACATTCCTGCCAAACTCTCTGTGGTCTGCGGTATTTAGGTAGAGTATCTATCCTGCGGAAAAAAAATATGAACGCAATATGTAAAGTATTAGACCCATTTTTCATGAGCTGAAATAAAGAATAAAAGATCACAGACATTTTCCATATGCACAAAAAGCTAATTCCTCTCAAATTCTGTGCACAAATTTGTTTACATCCTGTTAGTGAGCATTTCTGCTTTACCAAGATAATCCATCCACCTGACAGGTGTGGCATATCAAGAAGCTGATTAAATTCTGGCCACAGGCCCCTCCCCTTCTCTGGGTTTAACTGTCTCTCTTGCTGCCTCCATCTCTCACCTCTTCTCTCTCTCTCTCTCCTCACCCTCTCTCAGCTCTGTTCTTTCTGTCTATCCCGTTCTCTCTCTCTCTCTCTCTCTCTCTCTCTCTCTCTCTCTCTCTCTCCTCTCTCTCTCTCTCCTTCCTCATTCTATCTCTCATCTTTCTCTATCTGGTTTTCTACTGTGGAACTCAAGATGAGGAAAATAGACTGCTATCCAAGGAAAGCAGGGAAGGAGGGGGGAAAGGAGGAATAGTGTGAATAATTAAAGGGTGTTTTGTTTCACTTAGTGATGTGCCTCTCCTCTCTTCTCTCTTCTCCTCCTCTCCTCCTCTCCTCTCACCTCATCTCCCCCTCCCCTCCCCTCCCCTCCCCTTCTCCTCTCCTCTCCACCTCCTCTCCTCTCCTCTCATCTCCTCTCCCCTTCCTCTCCTCTCCCGCTCCTCTTCTCTCCTCCCCTCCTCAGTCCTGACCTCCCTAAACAAACCTCCAGCATCAGTCCTGACCTCCCTAAACAAACCTCCAGCATCAGTCCTGAGCTCCCTATACAACCCTCCAGCATCAGTCCTGACCTCCACATGCAAACCTCTAGCATCAGTCCTGACCTCCTTATACAAAGGAGGGGGTAAGGAGGGGGTGAGGAGGGTGTGAGGAGGGATGGGGTGAGGAGGGAGGGGGTAAAGAGGGTGATGAGGGAGGGGGTGAGGAGGGGTAAGGAGGGAGTTGGGTAAGGAAGGGGTAAGGAGGGTGTGATGGAGAGAGAGAGCAGACCCTGCTCAGAGATGCAAATGAGGGTTGGGCTGACTGGCACATGAATGGGTGAGCCCTGACATGTAGGTGGCACGCCGCCAGGCTTTGTGTCTGATGCACCCGCCACACACAGGAGGAGAGGAAGACAGGAGGAGGAGGAGGAGGAGGAGGAGGAAACTTCCAGAAACTTCCTCCAGTCACACAGAGACAAAAGCAAAAATGATGCTGTCTCCTCTCTTTCATCCCTTGTTTGTCTCTTTCTCTCTCTTCCCTCTCTCTCTCTCTCTCTCTCTTCTCTCTCTCTGTCTCTCTCTCTGTCTCTCTCTCTCTCTCTCTCTCTCTCTCTCTCTCTCTCTCTCTCTCTCTCTCTGTCTCTCTCCTCTCTCTCTCTGTGTCTCTCTCTCTCTCTCTTTCTTTCTCTCTCTCTCGCTCTGTCTCTCTCTCTCTCTCTCTCTCTTTCTCTCTCGCTCTCTCTCTAACTCTCGCTCTCTCTCTGTCTCTCTCTGTCGCTCTGTCTCTCTCTGTCTCACTCTCTCTTTCTCTCTCTCTGTCTCTCTCTCTCTCTGTGTCTCTCTCTCTCTCTTTCTTTCTCT
>NW_028161128.1:0-42697 GCF_964263955.1 Coregonus lavaretus
TGCACACGTTCTATAGTCCCCCAGGATCAGAATTGGAGAACCGTAAACACAACTATCTAACCAACTATCTAACCGCCCTCTCTCACTTTTTCTCTCTCTCTCTCTCTCTCTCTCTCTCTCTCTCTCTCTCTCTCTCTCTCTCTCTCTCACTCTCTATTCAATTTCAATTTAAGGGCTTTATTGGCATGGGAAACATATGTTTACATTGCCAAAGCAAGTGAAGTAGATAGTAAACAAAAGTTAAATAAATAATAAATATTAACAGTAAACATTACACTCAGAAGTTCCAAAAGAATAAAGACATTTCAAATGTCATATTATGTATATATACAGTGTTGTAACAATGTGCAAATAGTTAAAGTACAAATGGAAAATAAATAAACATAAATATGGGTTGTATTTCTCTCTCTCTCTATCAGACTCAGTAGCAGAGACCCCCCGCTGCCCCCCCTCCCCTCCCCTGCAGCAGGGTGACTATAAAGAGACAGCTGTGTTCCTCCTCTCCTCTCCTCGTCCATTGTCATCTTCCTCTTCCTCCCATCCCCCCTCCTCCTGTTCCTCCCATCCCCTTTCCTCCTGTTCCTCCCATCCCCCCTTCCTCTACCTGTTCCTCCCATCCCGTCTCCTCCTCCTACTCTTCCTCCTGTCCCATGTCCTCTTCCTCCTCCTCGGGGATAGGGGGGTCTGTGCTGGGATCTGAGACGGGGGCCGTGGGGCCACTCTGGGAGGATGAGAGCACTAGCAGTGAGTCCAAGTCTAGGTGAGTGCTGCTGTACATATACACACATACACTACATTACCAAAATGTATGTGGACACCTGCTCGTCGAACATCTCATTCTAAAATCATGGGCATTAATATGGAGTTGGTCCCCCCTTGGCTTTCCACTAGATGTTGGAACATTGCTGCAGGGACTTGCTTCCATTCAGCTACAAGAGCATTAGTGAGGTCGGGCACTGATATTGGGCGATTAGGCCTGACTCGCTGTCGGCGTTCCAATTCATCCCAAAGGTGTTCGATGGGGTTGAGGTCAGGGCTCTGTGCAGGCCAGTCAAGTTCTTCCACACCGATCTCGACAAACCATCCTATGACGGTGCCATGTTGAAAGTCACTGAGCTCTTCAGTAAGGCCATTCTACTGCCAATGTTTGTCTATGGAGATTGCATGGCTGTGTGCTCGATTTTATACACCTTTCAGCAACAGGTGTGGCTGAAATAGCCGAATCCACTAATTTGAAGGGGTGTCCACATACTTTTGTATATATAGTGTGTATACTGACATATACTGACATATATACTAGTCCATGTGGGTGTTACTGTACAAAGTGCATGCACAGTAGAAGGCTTATGTAATACATTTTGGTAAAGTTTGAGTTCTCCGAAAAATTTTAACATTTTACAGTGTTACCAGCTACAGTATTTTGTAAAGTGTTTTGGCTCATGTGTAATGTAAAATGTAACCTATCCTCTCCAGTTCGTCTGGGGGTCGATGTTACCGGCCGGCCTGGAGGCCACGGAGGGAGGCCCTGAACATCGACAGCATCTTCACCCGCCAGAGAGGCTCTCCGCTGGGCTACAGCACCATGCCTGGGCTCCCTCTACCTTCAGCGCTCCAACATCACTGTCCAACCAACATGCCTGATCTGCAGGGGGCAGGAGAGAGGGCCGGGGGTTTAGGTGGCATGGGGGGAGACACGGAGGGGGTGGCAGGGATGCCTGGTTTGCTAGGCAACGGCACGGACTGCCCCCCTCCTCCTCCCCCGTTGAGAGGGGCGGAGCCTCAGCCTCGTCTGATCCAGAGGATGGAGAGTGGTTATGAGAGCAGCCCTGACAGGTACACACACCGACACACCAACACACCGACACACCAACACACCGTGGCATAGGTTTTGTAGTCTCACAGCGTTTCGTTCTCTCCCCCCCTCCCCCTCTCTCTCTCGCATTCTCTCTCTCACCCTCTCTCCCCCCCTCCCTCTCTCTCAGGGAGGTAGGTCAGAAGCGTGTGTTGATGACTGGTCCGTCGTGGCGCTCGGTGCCCAAGTCTAAGAGCACCAGTGCCATCCTGCAGGAGCTGCCAGCACCTTGCTGGGGTAGCAATAACAACCTGGGTGTGTGTGTGTGTGTGAGATATCTAATGGTGTCAGAGAGGTAGAGTGTGTGTGTGAGATATCTAATGGTGTCAGAGTGGTAGAGTGTGTGTGTGAGATATCTAATGGTGTCAGAGTGGTAGAGTGTGTGTGTGAGATATCTAATGGTGTCAGAATGGTAGAGTGTGTGTGTGAGATATCTAATGGTGTCAGAGAGGTAGAGTGTGTGTGTGAGATATCTAATGGTGTCAGAGAGGTAGAGTGTGTGTGTGAGATATCTAATGGTGTCAGAGTGGTAGAGTGTGTGTGTGAGATATCTAATGGTGTCAGAGAGGTAGAGTGTGTGTGTGAGATATCTAATGGTGTCAGAGTGGTAGAGTGTGTGTGTGAGATATCTAATGGTGTCAGAGTGGTAGAGTGTGTGTGTGAGATATCTAATGGTGTCAGAGAGGTAGAGTGTGTGTGTGAGATATCTAATGCTGTCAGAGTGGTAGAGTGTGTGTGTGAGATATCTAATGCTGTCAGAGTGGTAGAGTGTGTGTGTGAGATATCTAATGGTGTCAGAGAGGTAGAGTGTGTGTGTGAGATATCTAATGGTGTCAGAGTGGTAGAGTGTGTGTGTGAGATATCTAATGGTGTCAGAGTGGTAGAGTGTGTGTGTGAGATATCTAATGGTGTCAGAGAGGTAGAGTGTGTGTGTGAGATATCTAATGCTGTCAGAGTGGTAGAGTGTGTGTGTGAGATATCTAATGGTGTCAGAGTGGTAGAGTGTGTGTGTGAGATATCTAATGGTGTCAGAGAGGTAGAGTGTGTGTGTGAGATATCTAATGGTGTCAGAGAGGTAGAGTGTGTGTGTGAGATATCTAATGGTGTCAGAGAGGTAGAGTGTGTTTGTTTGTACAATATTTATACATGTTTGTTTCTCCCACGTTCCTGTGTGTGTGTGTGTGTGTGTGTGTCTGTGTGTGTGTGTGTGTGTGTGTGTGTGTGTGTGTGTGTGTGTGTGTGTGTGTGTGTGTGTGTGTGTGTGTGTGTGTGTGTGTGTGTGTGTGTGTGTGTGTGTGTGTGTGTGTGTGTGTGTGTAGGCGTTGGCCGTAGTGAGCTGGATGATCTTCAGGAGGAGGTGGTGAGGAGAGCGAGACAGCAGGAGCAGCAGAGGAGGGAAGAGGCAGAAAGAGAAGCTGCCACGACCTTCAACCCCAGACCCTCCAAATACATGGACTTAGACCAGCTACAACACCAAGGTGAGGACGGGGAGGGTGTGAGTGTCTTAGTGTGTGTCTTAGTGTGTTTTAGTGTGTGTGTGTGTGTGTGTGTGTGTCTTAGTGTGTCTTAGTGTGTGTGTGTCTTAGTGTGTGTGTTAGTGTGTGTGTGTGTCTTAGTGTGTGTTAGTGTGTGTGTGTGTCTTTGTGTGTCTTAGTGTGTGTGTGTGTCTTAGTGTGTCTTAGTGTGTCTTAGTGTGTGTGTGTGTCTTAGTGTGTGTTAGTGTGTGTGTGTAACTTAGTGTGTCTTAGTGTGTGTGTGTGTGTGTCTTAGTGTGTGTTAGTGTGTGTTTGTCACCATGTCTGTCTGTTCCTCCTTTGGTGGCTGTCTTTCCGTCCTGTCCTTTTGCCTTTTAACAAGAGAGAAGAACATACTTTTGTTTAATGTCTCATTTTGGGTGTGTTTATGGATCACTACTGTGTGTGTATGTGTGTCGGTATAACAGTGTATAGACCAGTGTTCTCGGCTCCCTGGTCCTGGAGGACTATAGAGTGTGCAGGTTTTTGTTTTGGCCCAGCACTAACACACACCATCACTGGGTGGTTAATTGATTAGTTGAATCAGGTGTGCGTGTGTGTTCCTGTGTCAACCTCTCTGTGTCTGTTTGTCGTGTCGTTCACCTTCTTCAACACACACACACACACACACATCCGCAGGCACGCACACATCCACACGCACACACACACACACAAACACACACACACACACACACACACACACACACACAAAAAACCTACGGGTAAATCGGTGGCATTATTGATATGCGATTCAATGGTTTTAGCGTTGCATACTAATGTTAGTGCTTTATGCTAATACTAGCCTTGGTTTCTCAAATGACTGCCTCGCCTGGTTCACCAACTACTTCTCAGATAGAGTTCAATGTGTCAAATCGGAGGGCCTGTTGTCTGGACCTCTGGCAGTCTCTATGGGGGTGCCATAGGGTTTAATTCTCGGGCCGACTCTATTCTCTGTGTATATCAATGATGTCGCTCTTGCTGCTGGTGACTCTCAGATCCACCTCTACGCAGACGACACCATTTTGTATACATCTGGCCCTTCACTGGACACTGTGTTAACAAACCTCCAAACGAGCTTCAATGCCATACAACACTCCTTCAGTAGCCTCCAACTGCTCTTAAACACTAGTAAAACTAAATGCATGCTCTTCAATCAAACGCTGCTTGCACCCGCCCGCCCGACTAGAATCAGTACTCTCAGCGGGTCTGACTTAGAATATGTGGACAACTACAAATACCTAGGTGTCTGGTTAGACCATAAACTCTCCTTCCAGACTCACATTAAGCATCTCCAATCCAAAGTTAAATCTAGAATCGGCTTCCTATTTCGCAACAAAGCCTCCTTCACTCATGCTGCTAAACATGCCCTCGTAAAACTGACTATCCTACTGATCCTTGACTTCGCCGATGTCATTTACAAAATAGCTTCCAACACTCTACTCAGCAAATTGGATGTAGTCTATCACAGTGCCATCCGTTTTGTCACCAAAGCCTCATATACTACCCACCATTGTGACCTGTACGCTCTCATTGGGTGGCCCTCACTACATATTCGTCGCCAAACCCACTGGCTCCAGGTCATTTATAAATCACTTCTAGGCAAATCCCCCCCTTATCTTAAATCATTGGTCACCATAGCAACACACACCCATAGTACAGTGAGGGAAAAAAGTATTTGATGAGCCAAATATAGTAATCTCTCTCTCTCTCTCTGTATAATACTGCACATTTCCTTAAATTTATTGTGGACCTTGTGGCATGTCTGGTGGGGTAAGTGTGTGTGTTAGTGCTGTGTGTAAGTTGACTATGCAAACAATTTGGAATTTCCAACACATGAAGTCTATCCTCAACTCTTAGCCAAGAGAGACTGGCATGAATAGTCTTAATATTAGCCCTGTGATTACAATGAAGAGCAAGACGTGCAGCTCTGTTCTGGGCCAGCTGCAGCTTATCTAGGTCTTTCCTTGCAGCACTTGACCATATGACTGGACAATAATCAAGATAAGATCAAACTAGAGCCTGCAGGACTTGCTTTGTGGAGTGTGATGTTAAAAAAGCAGAGCATCTCTTTATTACGGACAGACCTCTCCCCATCTTTACAACCATTTAATCTATACAGTGAGGGAAAAAAGTATTTGATCCCCTGCTGATTTTGTACGTTTGCCCACTGACAAAGACATGATCAGTCTGTAATTTTAATGGTAGGTTTATTTGAACAGTGAGAGACAGAATAACAACAAAAAAATCCAGAAAAACACATGTCAAAAATGTTAATTGATTTGCGTTTTATTGAGGGAAATAAGTATTTGACCCTTCTGCAAAACATAACTTAGTACTAGGTGGCAAAACCCTTGTTGGCAATCACAGAGGTCAGACGTTTCTTGTAGTTGGCCACCAGGTTTGCACACATCTCAGGAGGGATTTTGTTCCACTCCTCTTTGCAGATCTTCTCCAAGTCATTAAGGTTTCGAGACTGACGTTTGGCAACTCGAACCTTCAGCTCCCTCCACAGATTTTCTATGGGATTAAGGTCTGGAGACTGGCTAGGCCACTCCAGGACCTTAATGTGCTTCTTCTTGAGCCACTCCTTTGTTGTCTTGGCCGTGTGTTTTGGGTCATTGTCATGCTGGAATACCCATCCACGACCCATTTTCAATGCCCTGGCTGAGGGAAGGAGGTTCTCACCCAAGATTTGACGGTACATGGCCCCGTCCATCGTCCCTTTGATGCAGTGAAGTTGTCCTGTCCCCTTAGCAGAAAAACATCCCCAAAGCATAATGTTTCCACCTCCATGTTTGACGGTGGGGAAGGTGTTCTTGTGGTCATAGGCAGCATTCCTCCTCCTCCAAACACGGTGAGTTGAGTTGATGCCAAAGAGCTCGATTTTGGTCTCATCTGACCACAACACTTTCACCCAGTTCTCCTCTGAATCATTCAGATGTTCATTGGCAAACTTCAGACGGCCCTGTATATGTGCTTTCTTGAGCAAGCGGACCTTGCGGGCGCTGCAGGATTTCAGTCCTTCACGGCGTAGTGTGTTACCAATTGCAAACGTACAAAATCAGCAGGGGATCAAATACTTTTTTCCCTCACTGTATGCGTTCCAGCAGGTATATCTCACTGGTCATCCCCAAAGCCAACACCTCCTTTGGCCGCCATTCCTTCCAGTTCTCTGCTGCAAATGACTGGAACGAACTGCAAAAATCTCTGAAGCTGGAGGCACTTATCTCCCTCACTAACTTTAAGCATCAGTTGTCAGAGCAGCTTACCGATCACTGCACCTGTACACAGCCCATCTGTAATTAGCCCACCCAACTACCTCTACTATCTCCATATTGTTATTTACATTGTTATTTATTTTGCTCATTTGCACCCCAGTATCTCTATTTGCACATCATCTTCTGCACATATATCACTTTTGCACTATGGCCTATGTATTGCCTTGCCTCCATAACTTACTACATTTGCACACACTGTATATAGATTTTCTATTGTGTTGTTGACTGTACGTTTAGTTTATTCCATATGTAACTCTGTGTTGTTGTTTTTTTTTATCAAACTGCTTTGCTTTATCTTGGCCAGGTCGCAGTTGTAAATGAGAACCTGTTCTCAACTGGCTTACCTGGTTAAATAAAGGTACAATTCTGCCTAGCCTGGTTAAATAAAGGTACAAAAAAAAAGTGGAAAAAAATCATCTCTGAACATTTGATGGTTGTTCTCCTGCTGTGATTCTTCTTCTCCTAACCCACTAACACCCCAGTAACTCAGACAGCAGGGGTGTGTTCACTAGTTTAAACGCTGCACAACAGCTGCACCTTAGATCTGTCCTTTAGGCCAATGTCTTCCCCTGACCTCTGACCCCTGTGCAGTGTGCTACTTAGTGACCGCGACCCCAGCCCTGCTCACTCTGTCTTGAAAACCTCATCTCTCTCTCATTGACTATCCCACACACACACACACACACACACACACACACACACACACACACACACACACACACACACACACAAAGGAGCTGTTTGCATGCTTGGCCCCTCATTACCACTCCTCTACTTTACTTCTCTTTTTCTCTCTTTCCTCCATACCTCTTTCCCTTCTCTTTCTATTCTATTGCTCTCTCTCTTTCCACCGCTCTCATTTCCCTTTCCTCTCTCTCTCTTTCTCCACCTCACTTTTTTCCCCCTCCTGTTTTCCATCTCCATCTCTCTCTCGGTATCTCTCCTCCTGCTCTCTCGTTAACATTCTCAGCTGTGCTCAGCCCCCTGCATGAGGCTAATGCTCGTGTTGGATTGGCTGTAGCTGCATGCATGAGGAGCACTGGGGAGCCAATCACACAGGAACAGGATATGGAGCAGGAAACAGGACGCGCCAGTCCACAGGGGAATTGCAGGTACCATAACTGTCCCCTGTGTGTCCCTAAAACCCACACCAGGACACCTCTGTGTGTGTCCCAGCTCTGCCTGTCCAAAACCCACCCCAGGACCCCTCTGTGTGTGTCCCAGCTCTGCCTGTCCAAAACCCACCCCAGGACCCCTCTGTGTGTGTCCCAGCTCTGCCTGTCCAAAACCCACACCAGGACACCTCTGTGTGTGTCCCAGCTCTGCCTGTCCAAAACCCACCCCAGGACCCCTCTGTGTGTGTCCCAACTCTGCCTGTCCAAAACCCACCCCAGGACCCCTCTGTGTGTGTCCCAACTCTGCCTGTCCAAAACCCACCCCAGGACACCTCTGTGTGTGTCCCAGCTCTGCCTGTCCAAAACCCACCCCTGGACCCTTCTGTGTGTGTCCCAGCTCTGCCTGTCCAAAACCCACCCCAGGACCCCTCTGTGTGTGTCCCAACTCTGCCTGTCCAAAACCCACCCCAGGACCCCTCTGTGTGTGTCCCAGCTCTGCCTGTCCAAAACCTACCCCAGGACCCCTCTGTGTGTGTCCCAGCTCTGCCTGTCCAAAACACCCCAGGACCCCTCTGTGTGTGTCCCAGCTCTGCCTGTCCAAAACCACCTCTGTGTGTAGTGCACTAGAGTGGAAAGTGTCTGTACTCTGAGATAGATGGTCTGTATCTGTCTGTGTTGGTCAATGCTGATCTTGACTGGTTTGTACTAGTACTTGATGGTGAGATATCTGGTCCAGACCTGTCTAGGAGTATCTGTCTGTGAGGGGCTAGTGCTGGGTTGGCTGGGAGGTATACACTATCCTCCTCTTCTTGTTTTGAACTCCTCTATCTCATTTATTCTTTATCCCCTTATTCCTCCTCTCCTCTATATACTTCTTTATCCTCTTCCTCCTCTCCTCTATTGATCAAAATAGAGCTGTGATTTATGTTGACTGCTGCAAAGGCTTCTGGGTAATTATTACTGAGCCAGCCAGCGGAGATGTGGAGAGTTAATGTGGGGTATGAGGGATGGTGTGTGAGTGTGTGTGTGTGTGTGTGGTGACATAGTGCTGTATAGCTCTATAAATCCTACATTACACAGTCGTAAACCTGACATAAGAGGCTTTTATTTCAACATATTTTGTCATTTTTATTTTAAAAAAATCTTTATTTACTCTGACTGTGATTGGCTTCTGAGTGACTCTGACCTGCCCCTTCTCTCCTGTGGTCCAATCAGTGAACAGTCTGGCCCGCTCCAAGTACTGCTGACGCCCAATCAGGAGGGGGAAGAGGTTCGGCCAGCCTACCAGGCTGCAACCCTGGGCCCTGGTCAGCCCCCTCTCCACTCATCCCTCCCACGCCCTTCCACCAACAGCCCCCCTGCACAGGTTGAGGAGGGTAAGAAGCAACAGGGGATGAGGCTGGAGGAGTTGTTGCAGGTTGGGGGTGTGTGTGTGAGA
Organism: Coregonus lavaretus; assembly: GCF_964263955.1. Lineage (NCBI taxonomy): Eukaryota > Metazoa > Chordata > Actinopteri > Salmoniformes > Salmonidae > Coregonus > Coregonus lavaretus. The sequence goes on from NW_028161128.1 coordinate 9,198, forward strand.
CCTCTAAGCAGACAGCTGGCCATCTCTCTCCCCTCTCTACCTCTCGGACTCTGGGATATATCACACACACACACACACACTCCCCCCTCACACACACACTCTTACTCTGACCCCCAACACACACACCCTCCACCCTCACGGACAAACCCTGAGCATCCACACACACACTCCGACCGTCTACCCACCCCCCGCTCCTACCGCAGTCAGCCCCACCCCTCTCCCTCCACTGCCTCTCCTCATTGGCCCGATCAAGGTTCTGCCGCCAACACCGTCACACGTCATTGGTCCTCCTGGAGCTTGGACCGCCCAGATGCCGTGGTTACGCCATATGACACACCTCCAGACCGCCGCCTCTCCGTTAGGCCACATCTCCCCTACCGAAACTACAACTCCCAGCCTGCCCCTCGGCAGCATGACCCCTGTGACCCTCAGGAGGCAGGGTTATCAGAGCTGGACTTCCTGTACCGGGCCAGCCTCCAGGCAGGAAGTAGAGGTACGTACTGCAGGCTGTAGTTGTGTGTATGTAGCTGTGTGTCTAGTAAATGTATGAAGGTGTGTATGTACAGTGGGGCAAAAAAGTATTTAGTCAGCCACTATTTGTGCAAGTTCTCCCACTTAAAAAGATGAGAGAGGCCTGTAATTTTCATCATAGGTACACGTCAACTATGAAAGACAAATTGAGAAAAAAAAATCCAGAAAATCACATTGTAGGATTTTTTATGAATTTATTTGCAAATTTTGGTGGAAAATAAGTATTTGGTCACCTACAAACAAGCAAGATTTCTGGCTCTCACAGACCTGTAACTTCTTCTTTAAGAGGCTCCTCTGTCCTCCACTCGTTACCTGTATTAATGGCATCTGTTTGAACTTGTTATCAGTATAAAAGACACCTGTCCACAACCTCAAACAGTCACACTCCAAACTCCACTATGGCCAAGACCAAAGAGCTGACAAAGGACACCAGAAACAAAATTGTAGACCTGCACCAGGCTGGGAAGACTGAATCTGCAATAGGTAAGCAGCTTGGTTTGAAGAAATCAACTGTGGGAGCAATTATTAGGAAATGGAAGACATACAAGACCACTGATAATCTCCCTCGATCTGGGGCTCCACGCAAGATCTCACCCCGTAGGGTCAAAATGATCACAAGAACGGTGAGCAAAAATCCCAGAACCACACGGGGGGACCTAGTGAATGACCTGCAGAGAGCTGGGACCAAAGTAACAAAGCCTACCATCAGTAACACACTACGCCGCCAGGGACTCAAATCCTGCAGTGCAAGACGTGTCCGCCTGCTTAAGCCAGTAAATGTCCAGGCCTGTCTGAAGTTTGCTAGAGTGCATTTGGATGATCCAGAAGAGGATTGGGAGAATGTCATATGGTCAGATGAAACCAAAATAGAACTTTTTGGTAAAAACTCAACTCGTCGTGTTTGGAGGACAAAGAATGCTGAGTTGCATCCAAAGAACACCATACCTACTGTGAAGCATGGGGGTGGAAACATCATGCTTTGGGGCTGTTTTTCTGCAAAGGGACCAGGACGACTGATCCGTGTAAAGGAACGAATGAATGGGGCCATGTATCGTGAGATTTTGAGTGAAAACCTCCTTCCATCAGCAAGGGCATTGAAGATGAAACGTGGCTGGGTCTTTCAGCATGACAATGATCCCAAACACACCGCCCGGGCAATGAAGGAGTGGCTTCGTAAGAAGCATTTCAAGGTCCTGGAGTGGCCTAGCCAGTCTCCTGATCTCAACCCCATAGAAAATCTTTGGAGGGAGTTGAAAGTCTGTGTTGCCCAGCGACAGCCCCAAAACATCACTGCTCTAGAGGAGATCTGCAAGGAGGAATGGGCCAAAATACCAGCAGTGTGTGAAAACCTTGTGAAGACTTACAGAAAACGTTTGACCTGTGTCATTGCCAACAAAGGGTATATAACAAAGTATTGAGAAACTTTTGTTATTGACCAAATACTTATTTTCCACCATAATTTGCAAATAAATTCATTAAAAATCCTACAATGTGATTTTCTGGATTTATTTTTCTCATTTTGTCTGTCATAGTTGACGTGTACCTATGATAAAAATTACAGGCCTCTCTCATCTTTTTAAGTGGGAGAACTTGCACAATTGGTGGCTGACTAAATACTTTTTTTCCCCACTGTATATAGTGAGTATGATCCCTGACCTCCAGCCTATGCCCTGTGTGTGTCTAGGTGGTAGTCCAGCCAGGAGGCTGCAGGGTGGGGTAGGATGGCCAGCTCGTTCCCTCACCCCCAACGCCAACGTGGAGATGAGTGTGTACCGGACTGACTGCAGCAGCACTATTGGCCGCAGTCTGAGCGGCACAATCATCAACCCGCGTCGCCATCGTCTCACCGCAACACGCAGCTTTGTGAGTGTATCCTACACACACGCACACACATGCACTGCTGCACTCCAGTGGTCATGTTGTAGACCTGCATCTCTGTTTTACCTTCAATTCTCATCTACACACTATCATCACACTGCTGGTCTCTCTCTCTCTCTCCATTCCTCTCTCTCTCTCTCTCCATCCCTCTGTCTGTCTCTCTCTCTCTCTCTCTCTCTCTCTCTCTCTCTCTCTCTCTCTCTCTCTCTCTCTCTCTCTCTCTCTCTCTCTCTCTCTCTCTCTCTCTCCCTTCTGAAGGTGAATCAGACAGATGTCAGGGCCTCTGCTTCTTACCTAATCTCCTCTGAGACCCTGTATTGCTACAGCATCATCATCATCTTCATCATCATCATTACCATCACACCAGTCCTTCCATATCTCCATTCAGGTAATGTTGACGTCACCCCTTACCCTTCACCTCTGGGGCCTGTCCGTCACTCTGTGTTGTTCCTCCCCCTGCAGGAGATGCCCAATGGTGCAGGGAGTTTCTGGTGTCTGACTGGGGTGAAGCTGTCTTCAGACCACTGATCCGCCTCCATATGCATCTACACTACAGGCTCCTTCCAGGGCAGCCCTCTGGGGTCCTTACCCTCCACACCGCTACAGGCACCTTCCAGGGCAGCCCTCTGGGGTCCTAACCCACCATACTGCTACAGGCACCTTCCAGGCCAGCCCTTTGGGACCCTAACCCTCCACACCGCTACACTGTAAGCCCAAATGTGCTGTCATTACTCAAAACGTTTGAGGAAACCCATTGCACGTAATATATACATTTTAGTCATTTAGCAGACGCTTGTATCCAGAGCGACTTCCAGGAACCACTAAGCCACGCCTCCAATTGAATTTCCCAGTGTGCCTTGACTTTTCAAGTGAATTGTAGAGTTACCACCCATGACTGTATTTGTTAGTGACAGATATGGTTGTTGAATTTATTCCTTTTTTTAGTCCTGTGACCTTCACCAAGTGAGTTCCAAGGCAAATGTTATCATTATAATCAAACTCTTTATTACAAATCTCATAAGGCCTTAATTTGAGACCTAGCTTTACCCTAATATAGTGGCCTGAAACTCATGGTTTACAGGCCACATCAGGCCTGCAAATAGAGTTGCAAACTTATGGTAATTTTCCCAAAATTCCTTGATTTTCAAAAAATCCTGGTTGAAGGATTTCTGGACAAGGTACCCAATTTATAACCCTACCTGCAAGTCACATTAGGCCAGCTTGCAAAGTGATGTGTAAAACAGTTGACATTTTTATTCAACCGCAACCTGCATTTATAATAACCTGCCAGGGTTAGAAACAGTGTGAGGAGACTACTTAAGCCATTTAAGCTGGAACAACCATTTCAGTAATGGGTGCTAAACAATCTAAGTAAATTATTGGATTAGTTTAGAAAAATGTATATTCATCTATGTGTAGCATAATATTAATCAATCACTCAATTGATAGATATTAAAAACTATTCCAAAAAATCTACCTGCAGTAGAGCATGCTGGGAAAAAAGTTAATTTGTTATCATAACTTAAAAGAAAATGGAGTTGATGTGACTTCTCATTTAGTTTTGAGTCAGTACCACATAAAAATTTTAAGTAATAATGACTTTTCATTGACTTTGAGTTAAACTTACTAGAAGTATTTGAGTTAAAAATGCATTGGGGTTTACAGTGTACAAACATTTTCCAGGGTAGCCCTCTGGGGACCTAACCCTCCACACTGCTACAGGCACCTTCCAGGGCAGCACTGCACCTCACCCACTGCCACGATAGGGGGTTGGCCAAGGACTCCCCAACCCCAAACACACACCTCTCCCCACCTCCGCCCCTCAGTGGTCTACTGAACTCACCACTACCGCCATCTCCCATACAAAAGAAAAATGCATTGAAAAAATATTTTTGGGATGCAGTTTAGGATACATGTGGAAAATTAAAATGTTGCCAAATAATGTATTTTTTATGCATTTGTAAATGTATTTTAATGTGTGACATACATTTGTAAATGTATTTGGAATACACACGTTTGTATGGAAATATATTATTTGGCCAGTTTTTAGTATGGGCTGTCGCCACGCCCCGTCCTTCTCCAACTATTCAGTCTATGCAGTCATTCTCAGCCCCCCTCAGCAGGAATTACTCTGAAACCCCAAACTAGAAAACAACAAACTCATCTAATTACTCTTCTAGCTAGCTAACTAGCTAGCTAGCTACTAGGCTGTTAGCCTCCTAATATGGTCTGACTCTGAACGTTAGCCTGCTAGCCTGCCCCTCTTTGGGTCTATAAATGAGAAAGTAGATTAGCTAGCCTGGTTTAGCCTCTGACCTCCCTGCTTTACCTGCCTCAATCAGAGGGGCTCTGGAACCTTCAGATTGACAGATCCACAGGGAAAGGGGGTTATCGATTAGCCACGTCTCTTCCTCTTTCTTATTGGGCATTTCCTGTCGGATGATGGCACACCACACCTGGCTGTGCTGTTTCCACGGCAACCCCAGGACTAGTGCGTACGTGCCTACATAGCTACGTATAGGCTGAACTCTAATAATAACTAAAGTAATGTACAGAAAAACGATGTATGAAACCTGTGTGTTATTAAGACCTTATGGAATGTTCATATTAATAACGATAATGATGAAGATATTGATAATTTAGTGGTTCTGGGGTGAGTGACCTTCACAAGTGTCCTGCTGGAGGTCACCTGACTGATAGTTGTAGCTGCCAACGCTGCGCTCCCATTTCTACCGGGAAAAACTAACAGACTAGCGCTTCATTTTCTCCTAGTTATTTTTTTGATATATGTTTTTTTTAACAGATAACGGTAGCTAAATGGAACAAACTTTTGCACATCTGATGTAACGTGATAAAGAGCTATGATAGAGGGATGGTAAGGGAACTCAAGTGTAATTTGGGAAGTGTATTTGCTGAAGGGTACTTTTTGAAGTGTACTTGAAGGGTAAATGTTTATTTGAGGCCTCAGGTTAACATGATTGGTTCTTAGTTACTGAATCTTCCTTTGGACCTTTCAGTCCAGCTCTGACCCTGATGTTACTCAGATATGAATGGTGAAACACTATATTATAAATATATATATATATATGGTATGTACTGTATGTATTATAGATATATTTTAAGGCCATGCCATGATATATTTTATTAATGGGAATAGTCTCTCACCCTCCAGTTGTGACAGAGTTATAAAACAGTTATAAGTAAGTAACACATTTAATTTCTCTGATGTAGCCTACTGACATGTCTTGAACATTTTACGATATGTTTTAACCTACTGAACATGTTATGTCATAATATATACATAACATATCTATGTACATACACAATATGTACAAAGATATAATACATGATAACTAATCCCTATTTGGAGACCAGTGGCCCAGTGCAGAATGAGATCGAGACAGAACTGATAAATTATTGTTTTATCTAAACCAAAGGTTGGCACTTAGACAAAGATCTCTGTCTGTCTTTAACGTCATTTTATTTATTTTAATTTATCTGTTTGTTTGTTTGTTTTGTTGCTGTTGTTTGTGTTGTGGACGTGGGAGAATGTAGCCAACTGTAGCGCATGAGTCCGCTATGCAAATCAACCTTCCCTTCTGACCCTTGACCTCTGACCTGACAGACAGGAAACAGGAAGTAGATACGCCCACGAACTGACACTTTATTTACAAAAACAAGTACAGAAGATACGTGATTAAATGCTGCTGTTGAACTCTGTAGTAAGTCATAGGCTCGATCCCAAATGGCACCATATTCCCTCTATAGTACACACTACTTTTGGCCAGAGCCCTACATAGGGAATAGTGTGTGATTTCAGATTTGCACCATATACATACATAGTACTGAAGTGGTTCACTATGTTGTAAGAAGGTAGTACTGAAGTGGTTCACTATGTTGTAAGAAGGTATACTGTATACTATGCTAGGAACAGCCAATGGAAATTCAATGCAAAGAGTGATAGGGAAGAAAGACAGAGAAAGAGAGCGATGATGCATGAAAGAAAGAAAGGATGAAGGAGAGAGAAGTATGTATGTGTGTGAACTAGAAAGTGGGGATAAAAGAAGGCTATGAGTCATTTCCAGAGCGAGAGAGAGGGATTTGTGTATGTGTATGTGTGGGTTTGTTAATGTCTGGATGTTTGTGTTGGTACTGGGTATCGTTGCTCGGGGAAAGAGGGATCCTGTATTTTTGCAATAAAGTTATTACCACTGCTCTCCTACTGGGGACGTAACCGCTCATCTGGCTCTGTTTTCTCATTGGCTGCTTTGTCTGTGAATGGAGGAGCCTGGGTATCATGGCATTTATGCCTAATTGGTACCTGACGTAAGTGCCAAAGCAAGAATGCAATTAGCCATGCAAATGGCTTCCCTGCGCATAAATATGTCAGCCAAATTTTGCCATTGTGCAGTAGCTAAATGTGTTCTTGCATTGCGTAATCCTTACGTCCGGTATAAATTTGGCTTTATGGAGTGTACACCACACTACGTAGTGAAACTGATAGTGGTCCGACTATGACTCATAACCAGGTCCTGGCCAATGAGGATGTAGCTGAAGTCTGCCAATCAACCAGAAGAGGTCAGTATAGAGATTTACAGCAACAATATAGTAATCTCTCTCTCTCTCTCTGTATAATACTGCACATTTCCTTAAATGTATTGTGGACTTTGTGGTATGTCTGGTGGGGTAAGTGTGTGTGTTAGTGCTGTGTGTAAGTTGACTAAACAAACAATTTGGAATTTCCAACACATGAAGGAAATGGTCCTCTGTAGCTCAGCTGGTAGAGCACGGCGCTTGCAACGCCAAGGTAGTGGGTTCGATCCCCGGGACCACCCATACACAAAAATGTATGCACGCACGACTGTAAGTCGCTTTGGATAAAAGCGTCTGCCAAATGGCATATTATTATTATTATGAATGCTTCTTATAAAAACAAGAAGTGACGCAGTCAGTCTATCCTCAACTCTTAACCAAGAGAGACTGACATGAATAGTCTTAATATTAGCCCTGTGATTACAATGAAGAGCAAGACGTGCTGCTCCGTTCTGGGCCAGCTGCAGCTTAACTAGGTCTTTCCTTGCAGCACTTGACCATATGACTGGACAATAATCAAGATAAGATCAAACTAGAGCCTGCAGGACTTGCTTTGTGGAGTGTGATGTTAAAAAAGCAGAGCATCTCTTTATTACGGACAGACCTCTCCCCATCTTTACAACCATTTAATCTATACAGTGAGGGAAAAAAGTATTTGATCCCCTGCTGATTTTGTACGTTTGCCCACTGACAAAGACATGATCAGTCTATAATTTTAATGATAGGTTTATTTGAACAGTGAGAGACAGAATAACAACAAAAAAATCCAGAAAAACGCATGTGAAAAATGTTATGAATTGATTTGCAGTTTAATGGGGAAATAAGTATTTGACCCCTCTGCAAAACATGACTTAGTACTTGGTGGCAAAACCAGACGTTTCTTGTAGTTGGCCACCAGGTTTGCACACATCTCAGGAGGGATTTTGTCCCACTCCTCTTTGCAGATCTTCTCCAAGTCATTAAGGTTTCGAGCCTGACGTTTGGCAACTCGAACCTTCAGCTCCCTCACAGATTTTCTATGATATTAAGGTCTGGAGACTGGCTAGGCCACTCCAGGACCTTAATGTGCTTCTTCTTGAGCCACTCCTTTGTTGCCTTGGCCGTGTGTTTTGGGTCATTGTCATGCTGGAATACCCATCCACGACCCATTTTCAATGCCCTGGCTGAGGGAACGAGGTTCTCACCCAAGATTTGACGGTACATGGCCCCGTCCATCGTCCCTTTGATGCGGTGAAGTTGTCCTGTCCCCTTAACAGAAAAACCCCTAAAGCATAATGTTTCCACCTCCATGTTTGACGGTGGGGATGGTGTTCTTGGGGTCATAGGCAGCATTCCTCCTCCTCCAAACAAGGCGAGTTGAGTTGATGCCAAAGAGCTCGATTTTGGTCTCATCTGACCACAACACTTCCACCCAGTTCTCCTCTGAATCATTCAGATGTTCATTGGTAAACTTCAGACGGGCCTATATATGTGCTTTCTTGAGCAGGGGGACCTTGAGGGCGCTGCAGGATTTCAGTCCTTCACGGCGTAGTGTGTTATCAATTGTCTTCTTGGTGACTATGGTCCCAGCTGCCTTGAGATCATTGACAAGATCCTCCCGTGTAGTCCTGGGCTGATTACTCACCGTTTTCATGATCATTGCAACTCCACGAGGTGAGATCTTGCATGGAGCCCCAGGCCGAGGGAGATTGACAGTTATTTTGTGTTTCTTCCATTTGCGAATAATCGCACCAACTGTTGTCACCTTCTCACCAAGCTGCTTGGCGATGGTCTTGTAGCCCATTTCAGCCTTGTGTAGGTCTACAATCTTGTCCCTGACATCCTTGGAGAGCTCTTTGGTCTTGGCCATGGTGGAGAGTTTGGAATCTGATTGATTGATTCCTTCTGTGGACAGGTGTCTTTTATACAGGTAACAAACTGAGATTAGGAGCACTCCCTTTAAGAGTGTGCTCCTAATCTCAGCTTGTTACCTGTATAAAAGACCCCGGGAGCCAGAAATCTTTCTGATTGAGAGGGGGTCAAATACTTATTTCCCTCATTAAAATGCAAATCAATTTATAACATTTTTGACATGCATTTTTCTGGATCTTTTTGTTGTTATTCTGTCTCTCACTGTTCAAATAAACCTACCATTAAAATTATAGACTGATCATGTCTTTGTCAGTGGGCAAACGTACAAAATCAGCAGGGTATCAAATACTTTTTTCTCTCACTGTATGTTTTGACCAGGTAAGGCTGGCCGGGTAGGTAGGTCCAGCCGGCTGGCCAGCTGGCCAGGTAGGTAGGTCCGGTCAGGTAGGTAGGTCCGGCAGGCCGGTCAGGTAGGTCCGTCTGGATAGGGTCGGCGGGTCAGGTAGATATGTCCAGCCGACAAGATAGACCTGGCCAATCAGACCTATCCGGCCGGACCGACCCACCTGGCCGGCCGGACCAATCTGGCTGGCTGGACGTAAATACCTGCCCGGCCGGCCGGACCTACCTGGCCGGCTGGATCTAACTACCTGGCCGGCCGACTGGCCAGACCTACCTACGTGAATGTCGGCTGGACCTACAGTGGCTTGCGAAAGTATTCACCCCCTTGGCATTTTTCCTATTTTGTTGCCTTACAACCTATATTTTATTTTTATTTTGGGGGGGTTTGTATCATTTGATTTACACAACATGCATACCACTTTGAAGATGCAAAATAAATTTGTTTGTTAAACAAACAAGAAATAAGACAAAAAAAACTGAACTTGACCGTGCATAACTATTCACCCCCCCCCCCCCCCCCCCAAAGTCAATACTTTGTAGAGCCACCTTTTGCAGCAATTACAGCTGCAAGTCTCTTGGGGTATGTCTCTATAAGCTTGGCACATCTAGCCACTTGGATTTTTGCCCATTCCTCAAGGCAAAACTGCTCCAGCTCCTTCAAGTTGGATGGGTTCCGCTGGTGTACAGCAATCTTTAAGTCATACCACAGATTCATGGTGTCCCAATCTTTAAATATTTTTGTTCCCAATACTTTTTAGCTCCTGGTTGTAGATGTGTCCATAAACCAGAATACACATGCATTTGTTTCTGGGATTTACCGCCCCCATTGCTGCCATGGCAGATGCTATTGGTGCTATAGCCGACTGTGTAACACCTTTTTTGTCCTCAGAGTTGGTCATTTTAGGGGATTTGAATCTGGATTGGCTATCCCCGGCCTTTAAGTCAGTTTTAATCTGACTCAATTGATCTGAAAACCCACACGGCTAAATGTGAAAAACCCTGTTAACTCCTCATTGATTGATTAAATTCTTACTAATAGCCCTCACAAATATTTGTCTATTGGAGTATTTGCATATGATATGATGTATTAGAGATACGAAACAGCAAAATACTAATCCTCGTTGAATTAAGAAGAGACATTTCTTAAAGTTTTCTCCTCAAGGTTTTTTACATGATATGTTCTACTCTTATTTAGCCACTATCTCCTGTATTCCTGACCCTGAGTTGGTTCTTGAACATTTCTCCTCCATAGTTATTCTTCTGGCAGATAAACACGGCCCTTTTAAACAATTCAGAATCAAGATAGATCTAACCGTCATTTTTCTTCGGACCTATCTGAGCTCATTCAGATGAGAAATCAGGCCTGGGCCAAAGCAAGGAAAACTGACTCTGTAGTGGACTGACAATCTTTCAGACAATTGAGAAACAGATATACTATCTCAATTTAAGAAAGCTAAATCAAGCTACTTTTTAAGCTCTATCTCTGACTGCTGGTGATCCTTAAACATTTTGGCAAATGCACTGAAGCGTACAAATTCCTCTTCTTTCCTGCCTAAGCAAGTTCTGTCTGACACTGGCATCATAACTGAGAAGAATGGAATAAGTGATGATTTTAATCATCATTTTATCTCGACAGGCTTTTTATTTGAGAGAAACTGTGGTTTAATTGACCCTGGTCAGCCAATCGACTGCTCTTCCCTCTGTCAGCCTCTAGCTGACTCAACGGTTGACCCGTCAACTTCTAGTGAATCTTTGTTTTCATTTCAACAATTTATTATCTGTGATGTGCTAGATGCCTTGCTTAAGATTGATGTAAAAAATCCACTGTGGCTGACATGCTTGATCCATTTTTGCTGCAGCCTCTGCCCCCCTGATTGCTGAATCATTATCCCATATTTTTAACCTGATGATTATATCTGGTACTATCCCCAAGGTTTGGAAGGCGGCCCATGTACTCCCCCTTCACAAAGGTGGTGACCTTGTGACCTAAATAATTATCGCCCTATTTCAAAAGGTTCTTGCCTAGTAAAATATTAGAATCCTTGATTAATTCTCAGCTAAGCTCTTTCATCTTTGAAATGTATTCTAAATCTACATCAGTCGGGTTTTAGACCAGGTCATAGCACTATCTGTGCTGCATCTCTAGGTATAAATGATGTGGTTAACTGTATGAATAAAAGGCGACATTGTGCTGCCCTCTTCATTGACCTGTCAAAGGCTTTCGATACTGTTGATCACTCACTCCTCAATTAGCCTAGACCAGGCTGCATGTAACTGGTTTAAAAATTATTTGACAGATATAACTCAATGTGTATCTACTGATGGTGTTTAAATCAGGTTTCCTGGATAGTACAAAAGGTATCCAGCAGGGGTCGATTCTGGGTCCTGTAATTTTTACTGTTTACATTAACAATATCGACTTGTCTGTAAAAAACTGTAACCTGCACTTGTATGCCGATGATACTGTTGTGTATGCTATTGACCCCACGGTTGACCAGGCTCTATCTGAACTGCAGTCTACCTTCATTGTATTACATAAACACGTTATTGACCTGAAATTAGTACTGAATAAGGTAAAACTAAGTCTATGTTGTTCTCTAGAGCACATAAAAATAACTGATGATTTAAGCATATGTACTTTGGATGGTGGCCATATTGATCGTGTCCCTGCATACAAATATCTGGGCATCTGAATAGATGAAAAGCTGCTTTTTTAAAAGGATTTGATGAGTTAGTTAAGAAGCTGAGAATAAAAATGGGCTTCTTCTATAGAAATAGGTCCTGCCTCTCGCTAAATAGTAGAAAGCAGATTATTCAGTCGACATTCCTATCGGCCCTAGACTATGGCGAAATCATCTATATGAACGCAGCTGCCACTTAATTAAAGCCGTTAGATGCAGTTTATCGTAGCGCATTGCGCTTTTTTATGGCCAACAATTTTAGTACTCATCACTGCATTCTCTACCAGAAAGCTGGTTGGGCCTCTTTGATGTCATGTAGGTTGATATATTGCTATATTTTCATTTATAAAGCCCTTTTACAAAAAGTCCCACTGTACCTAACATCTTTACTAAACTTTAGACATACGAGTTACCACAGCCACACAGGGATGGTTAACTCTGGAAATTCCTTTGGTCTCTATTGAGTTAGGTAAATCAGCTTTTAGTTTTCTTGCACCATATTTGTGGAACAATCTTCAAAATATTCTTACATTTGATGTTTTAGTGCAGCTAGGGCATTTCAGAAGGCTGATTGAGGACCTTATTAGTGATGAATCTGTTTGTTTTTCATGACCACGTTTTTCTTTCTTTCTACTTGCATTTTGTATTTATATTGATTTGTGTATTTTCTGTAATTTCTGTAATTCTGTAAAAGAGACCTTGGTCTCAGTATGACTCCCTGATAAAATAAAGGTTAAATTAAAAATATAAAAAATACACACACAAGCAAGCACACACACACCATCACTACTATTGACTTAAAGTTTGCTAACATTAAGTTGTGATTGACAGTTTGCTGCAGTGAGTCTTGGAAAGGAACCCACTTCCTGTAGAGCTGAACAGAGAGACAGCATGGGGAGGAGAGGAAGGTGGACCAGAGGAGAGGGTCAATCGACATTACAACTCCCTCTTCCAATGAAGCATGACTCCCCTCCTCTCCTCAAAGGAATATTCATCTGTTTGATTAACCGTCTGCAACCATTCTGTCCTTCAATTCAATATCTCCCCCCATTCCTTTCTATCTATCCATCCTGTTCTTTATGCTTCTCTCTGAGTCACCTCTCTTCCTTTCGTTCATCCTCTCTTTAACTCTCCTCTTTCTCCCTCCCCCTCTTTTGCTCTCTTCATCCTTCGCTCCCCCCCATATTTGTTCTCTGCTCACTCTCTCCATGTCTGTCCCTCCATCTCTCCCTCTGTCCATGTCTGTCCCTCCATCTCTCCCTCTGTCCATGTCTGTCCCTCCATCTCTCCCTCTCTAGTTGTGCCTGCATCGTTGAGCAATGCGAGTGTTAGCGCACGTGCCAGAGCATGCACGTGTGCTCCTGTGGCAGACTGGCACACACTGCTCTCTGAACGAGAAATGTCTTGATCTAAAAATAGGATGACGAGAAGAGAAAGGGAGAAAGGGATGATGAGGAGGAGGAGGAGGAGGAGGAGGAGGAGGGAAATATAGAAACTGCAGTTTATTTTTACCCCCAGATTTCTCCTACTGAATCTAACATTTTATCTTTATTTATTTATCTATTTCTGTCACTTTAAATCTTTCTCTCTCTGTACAGACTTAATTTTATCACTATTTTGTTGCTGGGAATTTTCCTGCACGGCAGGAAATGCAAACCTGAAGTGTATTCAAGGTTTATAAGGCTTCTAAAGTTTGTTATTTCCACTTTCTAAATGTCAGACTTGATTTGCCCTAAAGAAAAATGAATCAACCCCTACAAAAAATGTCCATTCATTATAATCCACATAATAATTCACATTTCCTGTTGCTGCAGGATTATTTTCCTGCTATAGTAAACTGCCTCAAATTAAGAAACAACATCTTTATCTCTGTATCCACTCGTTATCGCTCTCTCTCCCATTTAGAAAATATATTTTAAGAGGCAGGGTTTCTACAGGAAAACGTGTTTCCTGCTAATGAATGAAAAAGGTTGCACACATACTCACATGCTCACACCTACACTGTCTGTAAGGGGGTGTATTCCAGGTGTGAGCAGGTGAAGAGGCGAGTAGCATTGAGCACACATACACACACGTGTTGTAAATGTCGCAGTTGTAAACGAGAACTTGTTCTCAACTGGCTTACCTGGTTAAATAAAGGTGAAATAAATAAAAACACATGAAGCACTGCATTGGAGCATAACACGGACACCTAGCAACCACCACGGGTGAGCAAGTGCTTCATCACCCAGCGTCTAAGCCACATCGACACACACAGTCTCTTGTTTTACTATCCTTGTGGGGATACAACATTTATTCCCATTCAAATCCTATTTTTCCTAACCCCTAAACCTTACCTTAACCCCAAAACCTAACTCTAATTCTAAGCCTAACACTAATTCTAACCCTAACCCTAAACCCCCTAGAAATAGCCTTTTTCCTTGTGGGGACTGACATGTCCCCAGTTGGTCGAATTCCCCACAAGTATAGTTAAACATGTGCACACCAACACACACACGCGTGCGCACACACCAACACACACACACACACACACACCAACACACACACACACATCTCTGGATATGCCCTGTGGAAGAGAAGGACCAGATCAACTATATTTCATTTATTCTGTAGCGTAATAATTAAATACCAACTGGTTTCCACATCTGCCTTGTAGCCAGTGACGGACTAGGACAAGAATTCGGCCCTGGCATTTTATTCACACCAGCCCACATCACTCGTGCGCAGTCAACTCATACATTTTTTTGTGTACTACATCATCCAATTGTGTACTATGTCATCCAACTGTGCAATACGTCATCCAATTTGTGATATTATATAAATTTTGCAATTCATGTGATATGTTACAAATCCAATTTGTGCAATATGTTACAGTGAGGGGAAAAAAGTATTTGATCCCCTGCTGATTTTGTATGTTTGCCCACTGACAAAGACATGATCAGTCTATAATTTTAATGGTAGGTTTATTTGAACAGTGAGAGACAGAATAACAACAAAAAAATCCAGAAAAACGCAAGTCAAAAATGTTATAAATTGATTTGCATTTTAATGAGGGAAATAAGTATTTGACCCCTCTGCAAAACATGACTTAGTACTTGGTGGCAAAACCCTTGTTGGCAATCACAGAGGTCAGACGTTTCTTGTAGTTGGCCACCAGGTTTGCACACATCTCAGGAGGGATTTTGTCCCACTCCTCTTAGCAGATCTTCTCCAAGTCATTAAGGTTTCGAGGCTGACGTTTGGCAACTCGAACCTTCAACTCCCTCCACATATTTTCTATGGGATTAAGGTCTGGAGACTGGCTAGGCCACTCCAGGACCTTAATGTGCTTCTTCTTGAGCCACTCCTTTGTTGCCTTGGTCGTGTGTTTTGGGTCATTGTCATGCTGGAATACCCATCCACGACCCATTTTTGTGCTTTCTTGAGCAGGGGAACCTTGCGGGCGCTGCAGGATTTCAGTCCTTCACGGCGTAGTGTGTTACCAATTGTTTTCTTGGTGACTATGGTCCCAGCTGCCTTGAGATCATTGACAAGATCCTCCCGTGTAGTTCTGGGCTGATTCCTCACCGTTCTCATGATCATTGCAACTCCACGAGGTGAGATCTTGCATGGAGCCCCAGGCCGAGGGGGATTGACAGTTATTTTGTGTTTCTTCCATTTGCGAATAATCGCACCAACTGTTGTCATCTTCTCACCAAGCTGCTTGGCGATGGTCTTGTAGCCCATTCCAGCCTTGTGTAGGTCTACAATCTTGTCCCTGTCATCCTTGGAGAGCTCTTTGGTCTTGGCCATGGTGGAGATTTTGGAATCAGATTGATTGATTGCTTCTGTGGACAGGTGACTTTTATACAGGTAACAAACTGAGATTAGGAGCACTCCCTTTAAGAGTGTGCTCCTAATCTCAGCTTGTTACCTGTATAAAAGACCCCGGGAGCCAGAAATCTTTCTGATTGAGAGGGGGTCAAATACTTATTTCCCTCATTAAAATGCAAATCAATTTATAAACATTTTTTACATGCGTTTTTCAGGATTTATTTGTTGTTATTCTGTCTCACTCTTCAAATAAACCTACCATTCAAATTATAGACTGATCATGTCTTTGTCAGTGGGCAAACATAGAAAATCAGCAGGGGATCAAATACTTTTTTCCCTCACCGTACGCATTTGTTGTGTTTAAGTGCATCTTTAAGACATATTATAAAAGACACAAATTAGTGCCTGTCATATGTGTTCCCCTGAATCAACACCTACCCTAAGTGTTAATTACGTAACAGGGCTCCAGACAACAATTTTGCCGTTGTAACTGGCACCATTAACTTTTTACAGTTGGTGGCACCAGCCAATGATTTGGTCGGACCCAAATGATGAGTAATCATCTTATAAAATAATTCATAGTACTTTATTAAGAAGTGTAATACATAGACTACTAAGGTATTCAAGAAATAAATTGTTTAATCTAACACGTCCAAGCAGGAATCCATGATTCAATATATTTTGATGTGCAACCCAATCTAGTGATTGTCATGAAATTTGGGTTGAATATAAGACTATAGTTGGTATATTTTACTGTCAAAATAGGACTCCAGAATTTCCAGATAAAAAAAAAAAAAAAGAGATTAATTACATACATCTTTATGTACACTAATATCATAGGCCCATTAATTTGGGAAGGGATACTTAGTCAGTTGCACAACTGAACGCATTCAACCGAAATGTGTCTTCCGCATTTAACCCAACCCCTCTGAATCAGAAAGGTTGCCTTAATCGCCACCTTTCGGTCACTGGCCCAATGCTCTTAACCACTAGGCTACCTGCCACCCTTTAACACCTGCGGAAGTGGAAACACATTAACTAGATTGCTGACTCTTAATACAGCTCCTTCGGAAAGTAGACATGCCCTTGACACATTCCACATTTTGTTGTGATACAGCCTGAATTCAAAATGGATTGTCCCATAATGACAAAGTAAAAACATTTTTTTCAAAATATTTGCTAATTTATTGAAAATTAAATACAGAAATATCTATTTTACATAAGTATTCACACCCCTGAGTCAGTGCCTTGTATAAGCACCTTTGGCAGTGATTACAGCTGTGAGTCTTTCTGGGTAAGTCTCTAAGAGCTTTCCACACCTGGATTGTGCAACATTTTCCCATTATTATTTTTAAAATTGTTCAAGCTCTGTCAAATTGTCACGTCGACTCCCGCTCCGGCGCTCAACGTCTACTAACCACCGGTCCTGGCAACCCATCATTACACACACCTGGCAACCATCATTATGCACACCTGGACATCATCACTCCCTGATTACTTCCCCTTTATCTAGCGCTCTGTTTTATCATCCATTAGGTAGTATTGTTTCTCTGTTCATGTTCAGATGCTATTCTCATTTGTGTATTCACTCTATGTTCGTTCTTATTAAACTCACCGACTGCACCTGACTCCCAGTGTCTTCGTTAAACAAATTGGTTGTTGATCATTGCTAAACAACCATTTTCAGATCTTGCCATAAATGTTCAAGTAGATTTAAGTCAAAACTGTAACTCGGCACTCATGAATATTCACTGTCTTCATGGTAAGCAACTCCAGTGTAGATTTGTCCTTGTGTTTTAGGTTATTGTCCTGCTGAAATGTGAATTAATCTTCCAGTGTCTGGCGGAAAGCAAACTGAAACAGGTTTTCCTCTGGGATTTTGCCTGTGCTTAGCTCCATTCCATTTCTTTTTTATTCTGAAAAACTCCCCAGTCCTTAACGATTACAAGCATACCCATAACATGATGCAGCCACCACTATGCTTGGAAAAATTGAGAGTGGTACTCAGTAATGTGTTGTATTGGATTTGCCCCAAATATAACACTTTGTATTCAGGACAAAATGTTAATTGCTTTGCCACATTTTTTGCAGTATTACTTTAGTGCAGGTTTTCTCAAACTCTGTCCTCGGGACCCCCAAGGGTTGCACATTTTGGTTTTTGCCCTAGCACTACAGAGCTGATTCAAACAATCAACTAATCATCAAGCTTAGGGGCAAAAATCTAAATGTCCCCCCTTTGCAAGCAGGATGCATGTTGTGGATTATTTTTATTCTGTACATGCTTCCATCTTTTCACTCTGTCAATTAGGTTAGTATTGTGGAGTAACTACAATGTTGATCCATCCTCAGGTTTCTCCTATCACAGCCATTAAACTCTAACTGTTTTAAAGTCACCATTGGCCTCATGATGAAATCCCTGAGCGGTTTCTTTCCTCTCTAGCAACTGAGTTAGGAAGGACGCCTGTATCTTTGTAGTGACATGGTGTATTAATACACCATCCAAAGTGTAATTAATCATTTCACCATGCTCAAAGGGATATTCAATTTCTACTTACATTTTTTATTTTGTCTACCAACAGGTGCCCTTCTTTTCGAGGCATTGGAAAACCTCCCTGGTTTTGTGGTTGAATCTGTGTTTGAAATTCACTGCTCGACTGAGGGACCTTATAGATAATTGTATGTGTGGGGTACAGAGATTAGGTATTCATAAAATAATCATGGTAAGCACTATTATTGCACACAGTGAGTCCATGCAACTTATTATGTGACTTGTTGAGCACATTTTTACTCCTGAACTTATTTAGGCTTACCATTTCAAAGGGTTTGAATACTTATTAAGGTTTTCTTTTTGAATTAATTTGTTAAAAAAATTTGAACAACATAATTCCACTTTGACATTATGGGGTATTGTGTGTAGGCCAGTGACAAAAACATATAAATGTAATCCATTTTAAATTCAGGCTGTAACACAACAAAATGTGGAAAAAGTAAAGGGGTGTGAATACTTTCTGAAGGCACTTTAAGTATTTTTATTTAAATACTTATTTTCTGTGTATTTGAGTATTTTCAAATAAAGTGACAAAATCAACTATATTTATTTTAAGTATTTGACAATATTTTCAAATAATTTCCTATCAATACTATTTGAAATTATTTTCAAATACTTGTTTCCAAATAAATGTCAAATACCCCTAGGACCAAACATACCTGGGTTTAAATGCATGGGAGTATTTGAAATACATGCCAATACTTTCCAAGTGTATTTCCAATTTCATTTCCAAATATTAAACTACTTGTATTTTCAAAGACAAAAAGTATTCAAAAAGTGAAAAGTGGAGGCTGGTGGGAGGAGCTATAGGAGGACAGGCTCATTGGAATGGCTGGAATGGAATTATTGGAACAGAGTCGAAAGTGTGGTTTCCATGTTTGATGTGTTTGATACCGTTCCATTTATTCCATTCCAGCCATTACAATGAGCCTGTCCTCCTATAGCTCCTCCTACCAGCCACCACTGTTATTGAAATACCTTCAATAGTATTTGAACCCAGGTCTGATACCAGGGTGCATCGCTGCAGGGGTCACCTGGGAGCCGGGGAGTTCTTGAAAATGGCAAACACACACACGAACACACACACTCATCCACTCACACACCCAGCAGCAGCCGTTTTAATCAGAATCATGTTTTTAATCATTAAAATTAATCCTTGTTTTACTTTGAACAAGATCAACGCTAAGCATGGTGATAAATCTCCAATCAGACTAAAACTGCCCTATGGACCCTGGATCAGTGACTACCCACATCCAACACTCTCCATCCCGCCTATCCATCTCTCCCTTTCCATCCCTCTATCTCCCCTCCAGCATCCATCCATCCCTCCCCTAACCCATCCCTACCTTCCCTGCTATATCCCTCCAGACTCCTAACAGAGGAGGCTGGTGGGAGGAGGTACAGGAGGACGGGGTCATTGTAATGGCTGGAATGGAATTAATGAAACGGTATCAAACATATGGAAACCACATGTTTGACTCTGTTCCATTTATACCATTCCAGCCATTACAATGAGCCCTTCCTCCTATAACTCCTCCCACCAGCCTCCTCTGTCCCCTAATAGTATTGATCCGTCGTTCCCAGAATGTTTGGTCCTGACTTTGTCTCCGGAATCCCGATCCAACCTCTTTCTGATCGTTAGAGCTCTCCGCCCATTTTTAGAACGGTCATTAATTAATGATTCTGAAACAATCAAATCAATCAACATGCCCACCCATCCAATCTCCTTTGCATAGTTGTTTCCACAAGGTCCTTTGTTCCAGAAGCTTTCAACAGTGTTTACTGGACAAATAGAACACACAATCAGTATTTCAACCTATACTGGTGTAACACTATCTACACTGAGTGTATAAAACATTAAGAACAACTTTCCATTACATAGACTGACCAGGTGAATCCAGGTGAAAGCTGAACAATGATTTTCAAGCTTTGAGACAATTAAGACATGGATTGTGTGTGTGCCATTCAGAGAGTGAATGGGCAAGACAAAATATTTAAGTGCCTTTGAACGGGGTATGGTAGTAGATGCCATGCGGTTTTTGTCAAGAACTGCAACGCTGCTGGGTTTTTCAGCCTCAACAACTTCCTGTGTGTATCAAGAATGGTCCACCACCCAAAGGACATCCAGCTAACTTGACACGACTGTGGGAAGCATTGGCAACAATATGGGCCAGCATCACTGTGGAACGCTTTCAACACCTTGTGGAGTCCATGCCCCGACGAATTGAGGCTGTTCTAAGGGCAAAAGGGGAGGGTGCAACTCAATATTAGCAAGTTGTTCTTAATGTTCGGTACACTCAGTGTATGTGTGTCACAGGATGTTGGTGGCACCTTAATTGGGGAGGACGGGCACGTGGTAATGGCTGGAGTGGAATAAGTGGAAAGGTATCAACAACATTAAACATGGTTTACAGGTGTTTGATGCCATTCCATTCACTCAATTCCAGCCATTATTATGAGCCGTTCTCCACTCGGCAGCCTCCACTGATGTGTGTGTGTGTATGTTTGTCTATAGAAAAGCAATGTCTACTCAATGTGTAAAGGACATGAAATGTACAATTAGTGAAATACTCTTATCTCATCTGAATGCGCAAATGGGCTACAATACTCTTAGTCAAGCATAGGTTAGCTCAAGGAGGATTCATGAGACATGAAGCAAACCGTTAAAATAGAAGAACCTAAACCGGCATATTCATTCACTAGAGGAATCGTCAAAGATCAAAACATCAAGTTATTCAAAGATCAAGAGTCAAATATCAAATCTCACAAGTAATACATCTACATCACAATACATCTACATCACAATACATCTACAATACATCTACATCACAATACATCTACATTACATCTACATCACAATACATCTACATCACAATACATCTACATCACAATACATCTACATTACATCTACATCACAATACATCTACATTACATCTACATCACAATACATCTACATTACATCTACATCACAATACATCTACATTACATCTACATCACAATACATCTATATTACATCTACATCACAATACATCTACATTACATCTACATCACAATACATCTACATTACATCTACATCACAATACATCTACATTACATCTACATCACAATACATCTACATCACAATACATCTACATCACAATACATCTACATTACATCTACATCACAATTCATCTACATTACATCTACATCACAATACATCTACATTACATCTACATCACAATACATCTACATTACATCTACATCACAATACATCTATATTACATCTACATCACAATACATCTACATTACATCTACATCACAATACATCTACATTACATCTACATCACAATACATCTACATTACATCTACATCACAATACATCTACATCACATCTACATCACAATACATCTACAATACATCTACATCACAATACATCTACATTACATCTACATCACAATACATCTACATTACATCTACATCACAATACATCTACATTACACCTACATCACAATACATTTACATTACATCTACATCACAATACATCTACATTACATCTACATGACAATACAACAACGGAATAGAAAAATAAAAGTGGTTACAAGAATTCAATTGGCCAAAATAAAAATGTGAATGTTCATATACCTGGGTAGTGTTTTTGAGCTGTCAATTGCTTAGCTGAATGATGGGTGTCAGATTTCGCTCCTTTTCCCTCGACGTTGAAGGCAGACGAACTGATCGCATGATGGGTGCCGTCACACCAACCGCACAGGTTTTGGTAGCTCGCCATCTCTCAGTTCGATTGTTCCACAAAGTTCAAGGGGATATATATATGCATTTATATATAAACTGCGTATAGTGGTTGCATTTCAATTAGAATCTATATTTCTCTACAATCCACACTTTCATTCTAGTTCATAGGAAAATGTTCAAAGAATGAAACATTCACCATAAGTGCTGTGCATAATGGTTAGAGTAGCTAGCTTACACCATATCACAATTGGTACCAGGGTTAGCATGGGGCTAACACAATCTCCATATAAACCTATGGTCGTGTTAGTGGTTAGCATAGCGCCCACTCGCTAACATTAGCTAACACATTCAACCATAAATTGGTTCAAAACACTTTCTCCGATTGGTTTAAAGTTATCACACATCTCAAATCTGGATATACAATTGAATGCAAGACACACATGGGCTTCAACAGTGTAATTACCCTTTTAAATAGCAGTGAAGCTAGTTCGCTAACATTAGCCAAAACAGTTTCGCTTGACTCAAAGGAAAAATTCCACTCACCAGAGATCTTATTTTTGACAAAAACATGGAAACCAATTAACACTCTTGGACAAAGACCTGTTCTAGAACGGATACTTCAAAGCAAAAAGTTATCTAAGTAGAATTTCTCAATAAAAGGAATTCACTTATAGTTTCTAATGTTTTTCTTTCACTTTCTGTCGGTTGCTCTGGGCTCTAGATACAGATAAAAAAAAGAGAGCGAAATGTTGTGCGTGTGTGACCTCTGTAGGAATCTCAGAATACGTCAGGCTAAATTCTATTAACCCTTGGCATAAAATATCCGCAAGCCCGAAAAAAATCCCTATCAAAATCCTCCTGTTTAAGCTAGAGATACAGTGGGGAAAAAAAGTAAGTACCAATTGTGCAAGTTCTCCCACTTAAAAAGATGAGAGAGGCCTGTAATTTTCATCATAGGTACACGTCAACTATGACAGACAAATTGAGAAGACAAAAATCCAGAAAATCACATTGTAGGATTTTTTATGAATTTATTTGCAAATTATGGTGGAAAATAAGTATTTGGTCACCTACAAACAAGCAAGATTTCTGGCTCTCACAGACCTGTAACTTCTTCTTTAAGAGGCTCCTCTGTCCTCCACTCGTTACCTGTATTAATGGCACCTGTTTGAACTTGTTATCAGTATAAAAGACACCTGTCCACAACCTCAAACAGTCACACTCCAAACTCCACTATGGCCAAGACCAAAGAGCTGTCAAAGGACACCAGAAACAAAATTGTAGACCTGCACCAGGCTGGGAAGACTGAATCTGCAATAGGTAAGCAGCTTGGTTTGAAGAAATCAACTGTAGGAGCAATTATTAGGAAATAGAAGACATACAAGACCACTGATAATCTCCCTTGATCTGGGGCTCCACGCAAGAGCTCACCCCGTGGGGTCAAAATGATCACAAGAACGGTGAGCAAAAATCCCAGAACCACACGGGGGGACCTAGTGAATGACCTGCAGAGAGCTGGGACCAAAGTAACAAAGCCTACCATCAGTAACACACTACGCTGCCAGGGACTCAAATCCTGCAGTGCCAGACGTGTCCCACTGCTTAAGCCAGTACATGTCCAGGCCCATCTGAAGTTTGCTAGAGTGCATTTGGATGATCCAGAAGAGGATTGGGAGAATGTCATATGGTCAGATGAAACCAAAATATAACTTTTTGGTAAAAACTCAACTCGTCGTGTTTGGAGGACAAAGAATGCTGAGTTGCATCCAAAGAACACCATACCTACTGTGAAGCATGGGGGTGGAAACATCATGCTTTGGGGCTGTTTTTCTGCAAAGGGACCAGGACGACTGATCCGTGTAAAGGAAAGAATGAATGGGGCCATGTATCATGAAAGTTTGAGTGAAAACGTCCTTCCATCAGCAAGGGCATTGAAGATGAAACGTGGCTGGGTCTTTCAGCATGACAATGATCCCAAACACACCGCCCGGGCAACGAAGGAGTGGCTTCGTAAGAAGCATTTCAAGGTCCTGGAGTGGCCTAGCCAGTCTCCAGATCTCAACCCCATAGAAAATCTTTGGAGGGAGTTGAAAGTCTGTGTTGCCCAGCGACAGCCCCAACACATCACTGCTCTAGATGAGATCTGCATGGAGGAATGGGCCAAAATACCAGCAACAGTGTGTGAAATCCTTGTGAAGACTTACAGAAAACGTTTGACCTGTGTCATTGCCAACAAAGGGTATATAACAAAGTATTGAGAAACTTTTTTTATTGACCAAATACTTATTTTCCACCATAATTTGCAAATAAATTCATTAAAAATCCTACAATGTGATGAAAATTACAGGCCTCTCTCATCTTTTTAAGTGGGAGAACTTGCACAATTGGTGGCTGACTAAATACTTTTTTCCCCCACTGTATATATATTTCTTTAATGGGCTGCGTCTCAATCTGCCGATATTGCCCTTCCGTATCTGCAGTGAGAGGTGGCAGAGCTAGAGCGGTGTTTGTCAGACCATGAGAAATCTCGAAAATCGGTCTTTTCACCAAAACGTCTGTAGCGTCCAAACGGCCTACAAAGTATACTGAAAAATATATATAAAACGCAACATGCAACAATTTCAAAATTTTTACTGAGTTACAGTTCATATAAGGAAATCAGTGAATTGAAATAAATTAATTAGGCCCTAATCTATGGATTTCACATGACTGGGCAGAGGAGCAGCCATGGGTGGACCTGGAAATTCTTGAGGGAAACCTGTTTCAGTCTTCCAGAGATTTGAGACTGGGACGGAGGTTCACCTTCCAGCAGGACAATGACCCTAAGCATACTGCTAAAGCAACACTCGAGTGGTTTAAGGGAAAATTCATTTAAATGTCTTGGAATGGCCTAGTCAAAGCCCAGACCTCAATCCAATTGAGAATCTGTGGTATGACTTAAAGATTGCTGTACACCAGCAGAACCCATCCAACTTGAAGGAGCTGGAGCAGTTTTGCCTTGAAGAATGGGCAAAAATCCCAGTGGCTAGATGTGCCAAGCTTATAGAGACATACCCCAAGAGACTTGCAGCTGTAATTGCTGTGAAAGGTGGCTCTACAAAGTGAATAGTTATGCATGCTCAAGTTTATTTATTTTTTGTCTAATTTCTTGTTTGTTTCACAATAAAAAATATTTTGCATCTTCAAAGTGGTATGCCTGTTGTGTAAATCAAATGATAGAAACCCCCAAACAATCCATTTTAATTCCAGGTTGTAAGGCAACAAAATAGGAAAAATGCCAAGGGGGGTGAATACTTTCGGATGCCACTGTATCTCTCAGATATAGGACAGACATTTCAGAACAAACTTCCTTTAGATTGTACCCTTTGCAGAGAGGTAGATATTATGTGGGTTACACTAGGTTACACTGGATTTCCCTCTCCTCTCAATTCAATTCAATAGACTATTTTCATGACAAGTTAAATAACTTACATTGTCAAAGTACACATATAACAACAATGGTCGGACTAACAGTATAAAGTAATAGTAGTAGTAGTAGTCGTAGTAGTAGCAGTAGTAGTAGTAGTAGTAGTAGTAGTAGTAGTAGTAGTAGTAGTAGTAGTAGTAGTGATAATGATATTAACAATAACAGCAAAAACAACAATAATAATGATAATAAATAAATAAATAAAAGTAATAGTTGTAGGTTAGTTTTAAAGGTCCTGAACAGTCATTCTGATTCCCATGTAAAATAGCCTTTTGAGTTACTAAAACATCACCCATATTTTTTCAGACTAAAAATGTTCTCTCATGTCAAACTTCCAGGAAGTCGGAGTGGGCGGGGAGCTAGTAGGCTGAGGTGGCGGGGAGTTCACCTTGACTGGTGGTTCAATGAAAATGCCTATGTTAAGCAACATGGACGCAGTGTGCAGTGTTGCAGTGAGATTACCTCAAGCAAATTTGCTGATGCACAAAGCAACTCAAACAACATTGAAATTGCATGCAACATCCAATGCTGTCATACAATGAGGGAAAAAAGTATTTGTATTTGAAATTATCAGTCTATAATTTTAATGGTAGGTTTATTTGAACAGTGAGAGACTGAATAACAACAACAAAAATCCAGAAAAACGCATGTCAAAAAACGTATAAATTGATTTGCATTTTAATGAAGGAAATAAGTATTTGACCCCCTCTCAATCAGAAAGATTTCTGGCTCCCAGGTGTCTTTTATACAGGTAACAAGCTGAGATTAGGAGCACACTCTTAAAGGGAGTGCTCCTAATCTCAGTTTGTTACCTGTATAAAAGACACCTGTCCACAGAAGCAATCAATCAATCAGATTCCAAACTCTCCACCATGGCCAAGACCAAAGATCTCTCCAAGGATGTCAGGGACAAGATTGTAGACCTACACAAGGCTGGAATGGGCTAAAAGACCATCGACAAGCAGCTTGGTGAGAAGGTGACAACAGTTGGTGCGATTATTCGCAAATGGAAGAAACACAAAAGACTGTCAATCTCCCTTGGCCTGGGGTGCCATGCAAGATCTCACCTCGTGGAGTTGCAATGATCATGAGAACGGTGAGGAATCAGCCCAGAACTACACGGGAGGATCTTGTCAATGATCTCAAGGCAGCTGGGACCATAGTCACCAAGAAAACAATTGGTAACACACTACGCCGTGAAGGACTGAAATCATGCAGCGCCCGCAAGGTCCCCCTGCTCAAGAAAACACATATACATGCCCGTCTGAAGTTTGCCAATGAACATCTGAATGATTCAGAGGAGAACTGGGTGAAAGTGTTGTGGTCAGATGAGACCAAAATGGAGCTCTTTGGCATCAACTCAACTCGCTGTGTTTGGAGGAGGAGGAATGCTGCCTATGACCCCAAGAACACCATCCCCACCGTCAAACATGGAGGTGGAAACATTATGCTTTGGGGGTGTTTTTCTGCTAAGGGGACAGGACAACTTCACCGCATCAAAGAGACGATGGACGGGGCCATGTACCGTCAAATCTTGGGTGAGAACCTCCTTCCCTCAGCCAGGGCATTGAAAATGGGTCGTGGATGGGTATTCCAGCATGACAATGACCCAAAACACACAGCCAAGGCAACAAAGGAGTGGCTCAAGAAGAAGCACATTAAGGTCCTGGAGTGGCCTAGCCAGTCTCCAGACCTTAATCCCATAGAAAATCTGTGGAGGGAGCTGAAAGTTCGAGTTGCCAAACGTCAGCCTCGAAACCTTAATGACTTGGAGAAGATCTGCAAAGAGGAGTGGGACAAAATCCCTCCTGAGATGTGTGCAAACCTGGTGGCCAACTACAAGAAACGTCTGACCTCTGTGATTGCCAACAAGGGTTTTGCCACCAAGTACTAAGTCATGTTTTGAAGAGGGGTCAAATACTTATTTCCCTCATTAAAATGCAAATCAATTTATAACATTTTTGACTTGCGTTTTTCTGGATTTTTTTGTTGTTATTCTGTCTCGCACTGTTCAAATAAACCCACCATTAAAATTATAGACTGATCATGTCTTTGTCAGTGGGCAAACGTACAAAATCAGCAGGGGATCAAATACTTTTTTCCCTCACTGTACATCATATCATGGTTTCACAAATTATTTGTTTATCCTGTATGGTTATTGTAACAGCATCAATTTAGATAAAATGTTGGCTATATAATTTAGCTAGCTTGCCCAAATGGAATTGTCAGCACTGTTTATCAAACTAGCTAGCTAGATCATCTTGGACAATGTTAGTTGAAACTTTACAGGGTGAGGTCTGGGTAATTTTCATTGAATATATATATTCACTGTCAGACAATGTTCATATATCATGACTATCAATGATGCCAAGAAGTTTGTGTGAATTTTCTGGTTGGCATGTATTCCTTAATAATCCTGCCTCCATCCCGCCTCCTGATTTAAAGTGTTTGACTTGGGGGAGGGGACCAGTAACTTTATGATGAAACTTTATCAATGTAGAAGCAACAGTCATTTTTCATACTTTGACAGTCTTACTTTGATCTGGTTTCATCCTAATATCATCCAATTTCATGAAAAAAAATGATTTTGACTGTTCTGGACCTTTAACATGACTGAAATTGCCCATGGCATGGTATTTTTATTTATTTATTAAGGATCCCCATTAGCAGCTGCCAAGGCAGCAGCTACTATTCCTGGGTTCTAGCAACATTAAGGCAGTTATATACAATTTAAAATATTTCATGACATTACATTTCATAACACTATTCACAACACATGGTAGCGGCAGGTAGCTTAGTGGGTAAGAGCGTTGTGCCAGTAACCAGAAGGTCGCTGGTTCTAATCCCTGAGCCAACTAGGTGAAAAATCTGTCGATGTATCCTTATGCAAGGCACTTAACCCAAATTGCTCCTGTATGTCGCTCTGGATAAGAGCGTCTGCTAAATGACTACAAAATAATGTATGTGTTCCCTCAGGGTACTACTCTACTACCACATATCTACAATACAAAAGCCGTGTGTGTGTCTCTTTAAAATCCCCACTGTTCCATAAGGTGTATTTTTATCTGTTTAAAAAACAAATCTGATTCTACTGCTTGCATCAGTTACCGTATGTGGAATAGAGTTCCATGTAGCCATGGCTCTATGTAGTACTGTGCGCCTCCCATAGTCTGTTCTTGACTTGGGGATTGTGAAGAGACCTTTGGTGGCATGTCTTGTGGGGTATGCATAGGTGTCGAGCTGTGTGCTAGTAGTTTAAACAGACACCTCGGTGCATTCAGCATGTCAACACTTCTTACAAAATCAAGTGGTGTTGAAGTCATTCTCTCCTCCACTTTGAGCCATGAGAGATTTAATGTTAGCTCTCCGTCTACATTTAAGGGCCAGCTGTGCTGCCCTGTTCTGAGACAATTGTAATTTTCAGAGGTCCCTCTTTGTGGCACCTGACAACACTTTTTGTTGGAGAGGCTTACATGAAAGAACATCCTCTGTTCTTTAAGTTAGCTAATCTTGCCAATGAAAAAAAGTATTAAAGTAATTGGAAATATCAGTGGGTTTTGTGATGATTGAGCAGAGTTTGTGTTTTTGCCCAGAATTTCACTTAAGGTGCTCCAAAGCTTTTTACTGTCGTTCTTTATGTCATTTATCTTTGTTTCATAGTATAGTTTCTTCTTCTTTTTATTCACTTTAGTCAAATGATTTGTCCATTTCCAGTACTTTTGCCAATCGGTTGTGCAGCCAGACTTATTTGCCATTCCTTTTGCCTCATCCCTCTCAACCATACAATTTTTCAATTTTCTTAATGGGTGCATGCTTATTATGAAAGGCAAAACAAAACAGAATCGCAAATACTATTGTTAGATTGTACTTTTCACCGGCTGTCCCTCAGTTGTGGCAGGCATAGAATTGCAAAACTACGGGTTATTTACCAAAGTTACTAGAATGTTCAGTCATTTTGGTAATTAACAGGTAATCTATGGCAATGTATATATACAAGAGTTTGTGGACATCCCTTCAAATTAGTGGATTTGGCTATTTCAGCCACACCCGTTGCTGACAGGTGTATAAAATTGAGCACACAACCATGCAATCTCCGTAGACAAACATTGGCAGTAGAATGGCCTTACTGTAGAGCTCAGTGACTTTCAACATAGCATCGTCATAGGATGCCACCTTTCCAACAAGTCAGTTCGTCAAATTTCTGCCCTACTAGTGCTGCACCGGTCAACTTTAAGTGCTGTTATTGTGAAGTGGAAACGTCTAGGATCAGCAACGGCTCAGTCACGAAGTGGTAGGCCACACAAGCTCACAGAACAGGACCGAGTTCCAAACTGCCTTTGGAAGCAACGTCAGCACAATAACTGTTCGTCGGGAGCTTCATGAAATAGGTTTCCATGGCCGAGCAACCGAACACAAGCCTAATATCACCATGCGCAATGCCAAGCGTCGGCTGGAGTGGTGTAAAGCTCGCCGCCATTGGACTCTGGAGCAGTGGAAACAAGTTCTCTGGAGTGAGGAATCACGCTTCACCATCTGGCAGTCCGATGGAAGAATCTGAGTTTGGCGGATGCCAGGAGAATGCTTCCTTCCCGAATGCATAGTGCCAACTGTAAAGTTTGATGGAGGAAGAATAGTGGTCTGGGGCTGTTTTTCATGGTTCTAGACGATTCTGTGCTTCCAACTTTGTGGCAACAGTTTAGGGAAGGCCCTTTCCTGTTTCAGCATGACAATGCCCCCGTGCACAAAGCAAGATCCATACAGAAATGGTTAGTTGAGATCGGTGTGGAAGAACTTGACTGGCCTGCACAGAGCCCTGACCTCAACCCCATCGAGGCAGGCCTAATTGCCCAACATCAGTGCCTGACCTCACTAATGCTCTTGTGGCTGAATGGAAGCAAGTCCCTGCAGCAATGTTCCAACATCTAGTGGAAAGCCTTTCCAGAAGAGTGGAGGCTGTTATAGCAGCAAAGGGGGGACCAACTCCATATTAATGCCCATGTTTTTGGAATGAGATGTTCGATGAGCAGGTGTCCACATACATTTGGTTATGTAGTATATGGTAACTTTGGTAATTTATACATCAATAACTTTTAAAAATATATATATATCCTATAGTACAATTGTTTTTATTATATCTGTGTTAGTAGACAGACCATGTGGTTCAAGAGAAAATAGCCTAATTAATGAAAAAAGCATCTAATCAACACTGACATTTTCAACTATTTACTTTTGACTATTTTCCACAACTGCCACCAGTTTGGAGTCAACAAAGACATAGTAAAATAAAAAGTGTGTAAAAAATATATAAAGGATATTTAATGCTGAAACCCTCATATTAAACACAAATGGTGTTCACTAAGATGATGGTTTATATTTAGGATAATGTTTTACAGCTTGTATTTATTTTAATTAAAAAACTATCTTATTCAATTATTTTATATGTGATAAAGCCACACAGAGGGCCAGAGATAATTACAGTTATAATGAAGGAACAAAAAAGGCCACTAGATGTCATGTGATAAAATACAAAATAAAAAACGTGAAAGTTTAGTTTACTGGTAAACTTAGAAAGTTACCATTAATATACCCTCCCTTTGCAACATTAGGCCACATATTTTTCACCCAATAAATATTAGATGTTTTCTTTATATTTTATAGTTTCAAATTCTTTGTAATGAATTAGAATTTTGGAAAATATTATCTTTGGTCTGGGCAGCAGATACCCTAGTGGTTAAGAGTGTGGGGCCAGTAACCGGAAGGTTGCTGGTTTGAATTCTGAGCTGAGTAGGTTAAAATATCTGTTGATTTGTCCTTGAGCAATGCACTTACCCCTAATTGTGTATTTGTCACAGTGTAATAGGAAATGCAATTCTACCTCTCTCTGGGAGCAGAGTGAGCACATCTCTATGGCCAAGCTGTGCTCACTGAGTCTGTACATAATCAGTGTTTTCCATCAGTCACAGTGGTCATATACAGATGTAGGATCTTTTTTTATTTTTTTTATTTGATCACAATGTTCCTGGAGAACTTTCCTGCAATGCAGGACATTTTAAACTCGTAGTGTATTTGAGGTTTACAAAGGCTTCTGAAGTTTGTAATTTCCACTTTGAAATGTCAGACTTTATTTTCCCTTATAAAAATGTGATCCACATAATAATTCACATTTCTTGTTGCTGCGGGATTATTTTCCTGCTGTCACAAACTGGCTCAAATTAAGATCCTACATCTGTAGTCTGCCACCATGTACTGTCTGTTTGGAGCCAAATAGCATTGAAGTTTAGAATTTTTTGTGGTGTCTTTCCAATAGGTGATATATATATTTTCTTGCTCAGTGATAATTTGGATGGGCCTGATGCTCTACACGGTTGGTTTGCGTTAGTGAACAGAGTTTTTCTTTACACTCGCAATACACTCTTGCAAAACTCAGCATGCCAGTATTTCGATTGGATGTTTGTTCCATTTGGTTAAATTCATTATTGGAGAGTGGACCCCAAACTTCGCTGCCATATATAGCAATTGGTTCTATAACTGACTGAAACTTTTTGAGCCAGATCCTAATTGGAAGTTTGATTTTTAATGTTTTATTTTAATGGCATAGAATGCTCTTCTTGCTTTGTCTCTCAGCTCGGTCACAAACATGTGACAGACTGATATTTAGTCATAGATGCGTGTAGTTTTTTGGTGTGTTCTAATAGAACTGTGTCCAAGTAGAAGAGTTTTTGTGATCCTGATATCTGGGCCTTTTGTTTAGGTTAACTATCAGGGTCCAGGTCTGACAGAACCTGTGCAGATTATGTAATTCTCTCTCTCTCTCTCTCTCTCTCTCTCTCTCTCTCTCCTCTCTCTCTCTCTCTCTCTCTCTCTCTCCTCTCCTCTCTCTCTCTCTCTCTCTCTCTCCTCTCTCTCTCTCTCTCTCTCTCTCTCTCTCTCCTCTCTCTCTCTCTCTCTCTCTCTCTCTCTCTCTCTCTCTCTCTCTCTCTCTCTCTCTCTCTCTCTCTCTCTCTCTCTCTCTCTCTCTCTCTCTCTCTCTCTCTCTCTCTCTCTCTCTCTCTCTCCTCTCTCTCTCTCTCTCTCTCTCTCTCTCTCAGAAAAGCACTTTAGCTCCCACCTGTTGTCAGTTCTATCAAGTGCTCTTGGGACTGTCCAATCGTTAGATGTGTTTGTTTGTGTGGAGTGATGCTGTAGCACGAATAGGGTTGGATTAGTGATAATTCTGATAAAACAGAGAGCTCTCGTCTTCTCGTCCTGCTGGTAATCCCTGTCTCTCCTAAATCTAATGCTGCTTAGGAACGCTCTCCTCTCCTCTCTTTCTCCCTCCCTCCCTTCCTTCATGCCTCCCTCCCTCTCTCCATGTGGCATGACCTCCCTGCCAGCACCGTGGACCAGAAAAATCCTGTTTTCCTGTTAGACAGATGGCTGGTCGTAGCAGTTCTCTAGTTGGGTTTTATTCTTCTCGTCCGCTGCTAGAGAGGATACTGGTACTGAACTCAACCCCAGGCCATCATTGGTAGGGTAATGGCAGATTTTGCATTGGTAGGCATTGGGCTGCCCCAAAGTGTGTGTCATGACTTAAACCGGAGAGAACATTAGAGTTCCCATCAGATCATATCTGTCCTTATCATACGCAGTGGCGATTTTAGCATGTCAATCTTGGTGGGCAAACTCAAAATATTTGATTTAGATGCATGCCAGAAAAGCCACTACACAACACAACACAACACTTAACAATACATGAATTGCACTATAACAGTGACAACGGTGCCACACTGTTAGGGCTCGACATAAAGCTGTCTCAACAGCAGAGTCCCAACAGCAGTCCCAACACCTTACCACTGCTACACCTGGCTATCAGCGGAGCCTTGTCTGGCAGCGAAACAGTTAATTCAGCCTCATTTACTGCCTTTAAAAAAAAACATAGCTGATATGACTGACTTGCTTAAACAAATATGGTTTCTACTGACAATTGAGATGTACAAACTATGGCATAAGGGACGACGAGCGGATAAGA